>NC_069502.1:1152144982-1152262482 GCF_027579735.1 Bombina bombina | reverse complement strand
AGAATATATAACATCTTAGATATTAAACTTTATAACAAGAACAAAGACACCAGGAGCTGGGCAGTGTGGAGTAGTCGGCTGTGCCGAATGCTAACGCCCTGTGAATGCTCCGGAGTTCTCTCCATATTACCCGATGCCAGTTCTTGTTGAGATAGAAATGTGAACAGTCCCAACTTTAACCTACTCCAACTATAATTCTGAGTCCCATAGGAGGTTGAACTTCATTGTTCAGTTGCGATGCGGCTGTCACTATAGAGGTTAGAAGTCCTCCATGGTCCGGTCTAAATGCTCTTAGAGTGCTGCTTGATGCACCTGCAAGAGAGGGCTGGGTATTAAGGCTTGATTCGCCCAGCGGAAAAGTCTGAGCTGCAGTCGCATGTGTCTGAGGACTATTTCTGATGCTGGCAACGTTCGGGAGATAGGGTGCTTTCCCAGGTATGTGACTGGGCTGTGTGTACCCTAAAAGACTGCTCCCATATAGCGGAGCACTGGCTTGAGGCTGAACTGGGGTGTCATAAGCGGTCAGCATCAACATAGGCAGCGTGTCATCCTGTGCGGTGAGGGCTTCTCTGTGCACTATCGCTTCAGTGACTGTATCCGGCAGCTTAGTCGGTTGAGGGTGGAAGTCTAGTTCTCATCTCGGTTCATGATATCTGGAGGCTGGAGTAAGTGTGCCAGAGGGTGTATCCGTTACCTCCTGTAGTCTGATCACGGACGCAGCACAAGACCTGCTATGTGTGACAGAATCAGTGTCCGCTGCTTGCTGTTCCGGTAATTGCAGGAAGGCAGAGGCTAGTAGCATTAAATCCTCTTTCATGCTCTGAAACCTTAGTTTTAGAAGATGTTGGGTGCGCTGTTCCCATAAGTCTAAGGCCTCCATAGCAGCCATGTTATTAGAAGTATGGGAGTCCGTGTGGTATAATCTATGAAGCTGGATCCGTCTCAGATTTGCTAATTAACTCCTTTTCAGAGTTCTTAAAAGCCCAATAAGTGGTATTTATTTACTATAGTCACAAAGGAGAGATTTGGGCTCCTTATGTATAGTTTAAATTATGAAATTATATCTAAGAGCTAGGAGCTTCAGGAGAACACGTCTGGCTGCCTCTGTAGCTGGCTCCGCCGGATCCATTTCAGTTTTGACTGTCTTTTAAAATCAGCAACTCTTTGGATACACAGGATTCTATATAGGACTTTATTCAGAACTTCTATTTTCTAAAAAGCCTTAAATTTGGGGTTTTATATTGCAATCACAAATTTTGCCCCAATAAGGCAGTCTCTATCTATGTGTTTATAGTCAAATATATATATATATATATATATATATATATATATATATATATATATATATATATATATATATATATTATTATTTTTTTTTATTATTATTCATATTTTTATTGTGGTTTTAATTTCTCATTGTATAACATATTCTACAGTTGCTTTTGGATATCATATGTTTGTATCGGATTGGCCAATCCATTCATATTTTGTTGTCATATTTTGTATATTCACTTGAAGAGCGCCGTCTCTTCTATATTTTATTTTAACAAGAAATTATTTACTATACACGTTAACACACTGATCTTTCACACACTATACTGTCTTCTTAGTTACCTACCATATACATTATATATATTGATCAAAATATCCATTATTTCCAATAATATTGGAAATAAACTCTTCTCTCTTCACGCAGTTACACTATTGTAACGCTTTTTACTTATATAGTCAAAATAAGCATCTACTCTAAGCATGTTACTCAATAGTTTTCATGCTTTACTCCTATTCGCTACGCCAATTAGCTCATTTCACTTTATATTTTGCACATTAGAAGTAATCTGCACATTAGAAGTGTATTTTACAGTAACATTCTCTAATAATGTTCTTTTTTCCTGCTATCCACACACGATAAGTGTCTCTTTAATCTACTATTATTGTTCTCGCACTGATACATTGTATTTCTGCTATTCACACTTAAGAAGTGTTCTTATTCTACTTTCGTTTTTACACTGATACACTGTATCACTATATTTATTGACTTTCCAAAATCCATTATATGTTACTATTGCTCTATTAGATGCCCTCCGAGTGGATGTACTAGTCTAACAGATATCACAAGATAATTTTAAATTGCGCTTTATTTAGGCTTTTTAAATTGTGTTTTGCACTCAAAGGGACATGCGCAGATGTTCTCCTAATTTATGTATCTAATTTGTGTTTGATAACCCGATAATATATATATACATTATTTCTATCCGAACTCATCGTTTATTGTATCAAATATATTTTTTAAAAAAACGTATACTTCTGAGTGATTCATTCATTTCTTAACGAACTAGTGGCTAATCCATTAACTACTCATTATCACATTTAAACAACATCATAAGTACTATAGCCTCCCTGTTTGGCGCTCCTTCTAAATTCTTTCTATCTCTATTTCTTGTGAACTGCTGGTGCAATGATAAATGCCGACAGCGTATGCTGTCTGCATTTATCGATGGGCAGCGATGTGCAGCGGACATGATACGCTACTTCGTATTATGTCCTCTCGCACATTGTTAAATATGCCCCTAAGTTCTATTGCATTGTCTTGTTATCTTGCATTTGTTGATTATGCAAATCTACTGTGTTGACTGGTCCTTCAAGTACACTGGATGTGCAAAAATCACTTATAATTCCATACTTATAAGTACAAAATGCAAAGTGTACCTAAAATGGGCTGAACATGGGTTTTTCATGGATGTATATAAAATTGTCTCTCGAATCCCAGCGTAATTCTGTAAAGATTTTCGCACTACAGATCTCACAGTTTTGCAAACTAAAAGGTGACAAGCTTTTCTCAGAACACTCAAAATAATAACCCTAATAGAAAAACAGATGCATACGAAAATATAGACGATTGTAAAATGCTATACGTTGAAAGAAGCATAATGTGATTTATATTGGCTGCAGGATTTACTTTTTAAAATGCGCCGCCTGCTCACTTCTAACTTCACTCCAGGGTGCGGTGTCCCTTACCAGCGAGCTTTATTACTTTTTATATAAGACATCTCGCCACTTCAGGGACTGCCTTTTTTATTACAATAATTCCACCAGAGCAGCCCCTGCGAGGGTCATCGTGAAAAACCATATCTGATTAGGTGAGGTTTTTAAATCATCAGCCCTAAGTATATAAGGCACCATATTTACAATGCAATGATGTGAAGATCACGATTTATTGTAAACTTATACTAAGTCGAAGCAATGATTACTTAGCTACAATTAGTGCAGCATACACTGGCATGTAGATCACAGTAATCACACACTGAAGGAACTTTATCTCCGCCTGATAATATAAAGCTCTCTGCTCAGATGAGATGATATAAAGTATAGCAAAATATACCTTTTTAGAATCTTGTGAGGGATCTCTCAGTGCTGGAGGATCATTTATCTGAGCAGAGAGCTTGATATCATCATTAAAGAGGCATACAGAGATATCCCTATGGTTTAGGAACACAACCGGTTAATTGCACACACCTGTCTGCACACTATTAAAAGGAAACAATCACATACCGATCCTTCAACCTGTGATATAATCACTAAACACACAAAATTGTCATTATGTTGGTCCTTAACGCTGGTGCAATAGTGTTCACATCGGAAATCAATAATATGAAATCACACAATTGTTGATGAGATCTCATGATATTAAGGCCAGGATTGGATCATGGGGGACTGCCTACTCTGCTAGGCATGCCCCCCAGGCCGATCTTTGCCTACGTCAAAGGAAGAAGCTGCAGGTTGGTTTACAAAATTGTGAGATTAGTGACAAAGTTAACAGCTCTCGGGGTATTAAAGGAAGATGCATTTTAGGATTATTACATCACTGGAGAACAACGCTGACAATACATTCAGAGAATAATATCTGCCGAAACCAGGAGCAAGATTGGAACAACCCTAGAGCTATATAAAAGCAATAATCCAATTATAAAATGCTCTTATACATTATAACATTTCCTTTTTTGCACTTTTCTGTCCCTTTAAGAATGTGGTTTTTATCCCTATTTATTTATTTACTATGTGGTCTCTCAGGGTTACTGTATTTAAGAATAAGCTGAATAAGAACTCTCTGTACATTTATGAACTTTTCCGCCAGCTAAGCTTCAGGGCTAACAGATCTGCATCCGTATTGGTATGTTTGCAAGGTTATCTCAAAATATGAGACAGCCTGTCTAAACTGTCAGAACACTAGAAGCAAATACAAATTATACACTGGAATTTGATTTGTATTCACTTCAGAAGTAGTATTAAGTTGTACAGCCTCTTGTAAAAAGCCCAATTACTTCTCATAAAAAGCAGTACATAGTCAATAGGAACTTTAACATTAAACACTAAATTAGATTTAGAGTTCTGCAGCCAAAGGGGTGCGTTAGCTACGCGTGCTTTTTCCCCCCGCACCTTTTAAATACCGTTGGTATTTAGAGTTCACAGAAGGGCTGCGTTAGGCTCCAAAAAGGGAGCGTACAGGCATATTTACCGCCACTGCAACTCTCAATACCAGCGGTGCTTACGGACGCGGCCAGCTTCAAAAACGTGCTCGTGCACGATTCCCCCATAGGAAACAATGGGGCCGTTTGGGCTGGAAAAAAATCTAACACCTACAAAAAAGCAGCGTTCAGCTCCTAACGCAGCCCCATTGTTTCCTATGGGGAAACACTTCCTACATCTGCACCTAACACCCTAACATGTACCCCGAGTCTAAACAACCCTAACCTTACACTTATTAACCCCTAACCTGCCACCCCCACTATCGCTGACCCCTGCATATTATTATTAACCCCTAATCTGCCGCTCCGTACACCGCCGCAACCTACATTATCCCTATGTACCCCTAATCTGCTGCCCCTAACACCGCCGACCCCTATATTATATTTATTAACCCCTAATCTGCTGCCCCCAATGTCGCCGCCACCTACCTACAATTATTAACCCCTAATCTGCCGACTGGACCTTACCGCTACTACAATAAAGTTATTAACCCCTAATCCACCTGACTCCCGCCTCAATAACCCTATAATAAATAGTATTAACCCCTAATCTGCCCTCCCTAACATCACCGACACCTAACTTCAAGTATTAACCTCTAATCTGCCGACCGGACCTCACCGCTACTCTAATAAATTTATTAACCCCTAAAGCTAAGTCTAACCCTAACACTAACACCCCCGTAAGTTAAATATAATTTTTATCTAACGAAATAAATTAACTCTTATTAAATAAATTATTCCTATTTAAATCTAAATACTTACCTGTAAAATAAACCCAAATATAGCTACAATATAAATAATAATTATATTGTAGCTATTTTAGGATTAATATTTTTTTTTCAGGTAACTTTGTATTTATTTTAACCAGGTACAATAGCTATTAAATAGTTAATAACTATTTAATAGCTACCTAGTTAAAATAATTACAAAATTACCTGTAAAATAAATCCTAACCTAAGTTACAATTAAACCTAACACTACACTATCAATAAATTAATTAAATAAAATACCTACAATTATCTACAATTAAACCTAACACTACACTATCAATAAATTAATTACATACAAATACCTACAAATAAATACAATTAAATAAACTAACTAAAGTACAAAAAGTAAAAAAAGAACTGTCACAAAAAATAAAAAAATAATTTACAAACATTATAAAAATATTTCAAAAATTTTAAGCTAATTACACTACTCTAAGCCCCCTAATAAAATAACAAAACCCCCCAAAATAAAAAAATGCCCTACCCTATTCTAAAATACAAATAGAAAAGCTGTTTTACCTTACCAGCCCTTAAAAAGGCCTTTTGCGGGGCATGCCCCAAAGAATTCTGCTCTTTTGCCTGTAAAAAAAAACATACAATACCCCCCCAAACATTACAACCCACCATCCACATTCCCCTAATCTAACCCAAACCCCCCATAAATAAACCTAACACTAAGCCCCTGAAGATGGAATCAGCCAATCAGATTGAGCTTGCATTCTATTGGCTGTTCCGATCAGCCAATAGAATGCAAGCTCAATCTGATTGGCTGATTGGATCAGCCAATCGGATTGAACTTGAATCTGATTTGCTGATTCCATCAGCCAATCAGAATTTTCCTACCTTAATTCCGATTGGCTGATAGAATCCTATCAGCCAATCGGAATTCGAGAGACGCCATCTTGGATGACATCCCTTAAAGGAACCGTCATTCGTCGGGAAGTCGTCGGCCAGGATGGATGTTCCGCGTCGGCGGTATGAAGATGGATCCGGAAGAAAGAAGATTGAAGACTTCAGCCGGATGATGGATCTCTTCAGCCCCCGCTTGGATCAAGACTTCAGCCGGATGATGGACCTCTTCAGCCCGATGATGGACCTCTTCAGCCCCCGCTTGGGCTTGGATGAAGACTTCGGAGCCTCCTCTGGACCAATCGGTGATACCCGGCGTGGTGAAAACAAGGTAGGAAGATCTTCAGGGGCTTAGTGTTAGGTTTATTTAAGGGGGGTTTGGGTTAGATTAGGGGTATGTGGGTGGTGGGTTGTAATGTTGGGGGGGGGGTATTGTATGTTTTTTTTACAGGCAAAAGAGCAGAATTCTTTGGGGCATGCCCCGCAAAAGGCCCTTTTAAGGGCTGGTAAGGTAAAAGAGCTTTTCAATTTTTATTTTAGAATAGGGTAGGGCATTTTTTTATTTTGGGGGGCTTTTTTATTTTATTAGGGGGCTTAGAGTAGGTGTAATTCGCTTAAAATTGTTGTAATCTTTTTATAATGTTTGTAAATAATTTTTTTATTTTTTGTACTTTAGTTAGTTTATTTAATTGTATTTATTTGTAGGTATTTGTATGTAATTAATTTATTGATAGTGTAGTGTTAGGTTTAATTGTAGATAATTGTAGGTATTTTATTTAATTAATTTATTGATAGTGTAGTGTTAGGTTTAATTGTAACTTAGGTTAGGATTTATTTAACAGGTAATTTTGTAATTATTTTAACTAGGTAGCTATTAAATAGTTATTAACTATTTAATAGCTATTGTACCTGGTTAAAATAAATACAAAGTTGCCTGTAAAATAAATATTAATCCTAAAATAGCTACAATGTAATTATAATTTATACTGCAGCTATATTAGGGTTTATTTTACAGGTATGTATTTAGCTTTAAATAGGAATAATTTATTTAATAAGAGTTCATTTATTTTGTTAGATAAAAATGATATTTAACTTAGGGGGGTGTTAGTGTTAGGGTTAGACTTAGCTTTAGGGGTTAATAAATTTATTAGAGTAGCGGTGAGGTCTGGTCGGCAGATTAGGGGTTAAAACTTGAAGTTAGGTGTCGGTAATGTTAGGGAGGGCAGATTAGGGGTTAATACTATTTATTATAGGGTTATTGAGGCGGGAGTGAGGCGGATTAGGGGTAAATAACGTTATTATAGTAGCGGTGAGGTCCGGTCAGCAGATTAGGGGTTAATAATTGTAGGTAAGTGGCGGCGACATTGGGGGCGGCAGATTAGGGGTTAATAAATATAATATAGGGGTCGGCGGTGTTAGGGGCAGCAGATTAGGGGTACATTGGGATAATGTAGGTTGCGGCGGTGTGCGGTCGGCAGATTAGGGGTTAAAATTTTTTATTAGAGTGGCGGCGATGTGGGGGGGCCTCGGTTTAGGGGTACATAGGTAGTTTATGGATGTTAGTGTACTTTAGAGCACAGTAGTTAAGAGCTTTATGAACCGGCGTTAGCCCAGAAAGCTCTTAACTCCTGGCTTTTCTCTGCGGCTGGAGTCTTGTCGTTAGATTTCTAACGCTCACTTCAGCCAAGACTCTAAATACCAGCGTTAGAAAGATCCCATTGAAAAGATAGGATACGCAAATGGCGTAGGGGGATCTGCGGTATGGAAAAGTCGCGGCTGCAAAGTGAGCGTTAGACCCTTTCCTGACTGACTCTAAATACCATTAGGCGGCCAAAACCAGCGTTAGGAGCCCCTAACGCTGGTTTTGACGGCTAACGCAGAACTCTAAATCTAGGCGTAAATAAATGCCAAATAGAATGATGCATTCAAAGAATACTCTGAGAATAACATGTAGATCTATTTTATAGGTTTATTAGCTGTTTAAATATTGACAAAATAAGAGTAAAGTTTTAGGGGTAGATTTATTATGCTGCGAATGCAGCTGTTTCCGTGCGAGCCTTCAGGAGCAGGCGGCAACAAAACTTAAGCAGTGGTCGTAAGACCGCTGCTCCTTAACTCAACTGCCACCACTGAGGTGGCGGACAGCAATCATCCTGATCAGATATGATCGGGATGGTTGACACCCCCTGCTAGCAGTCGATTGGCCAGGAATGTGCAGGGGGCGGCATTGCACAAGCATTTCACCAGAAATGCTTGTGCAATGTTAAATGCAGACAGCATATGCTGTCGGCATTTAGCAATGTCGGGCGGACATGATCCGCTACAGCAGATCATGTCTGCCCGACATTTAATAAATCTACCCCTATGTGTCTATAAAACAATGGGAGCTGCCATGTTGTAATTTAGGTTACTTCTCTGCTGTGGCCAATTAGGGACAGTTATAAATAGGTCACTAGAGTTTGAAGCCAATGGCTGTGTGGAATAGAACAGTGTTCTGCACTTCCATTTTTTAACACAATTTTATAATGGAATTACAGGAAAAGGGGACAAAATAAATCAAATATATTGTTGAGTTTTTTTTATGTATATACGATTTATGAATTTATATTAACATCTCAAAGTGTTTAATGTCCCTTTAAAGGAACAGTTAACACCTAATAATTACAAGACTTTTCTGTTGTGCTGTTATACAATAACATATCCAAGTCTTAGCATTTTTAAAACTGATTAATATCCATTTTACTGCAATTATTTTTCAACAGGCAAACTCCACCCACTATTTGCCATATTTGGAGGAGCCAATCTGGGCTTTAGTTAAAGCCAACAAGGGACAGATATGTAGCAGTGTTAGTCTTGAGAAGTCAGCAGGGTGCATTTCAATTAATTATTAATTGTGTTAACAATTATCTCCATTAAAGAGATGTTTTTTAATGGCTCTCAATGTATCAAGCTCTAATGGTGGAAAGACTGAGCTGGCATTAAAACTTGCTACCCTTAGGTTTGAATAGGTATTTGCTTATACAGCAATTGGCCATTTATAGCTACATTTAATGCAAACAATTACTATATGAAAGGACACTCTTTATACGTTTCCAACTTACTTTTATTATCTAATTTGATTAATTATCTTGTTATCCTTTGTTGAAAAGCATACCTAGGTAGGCTCTGGGGTCAGCTATGCACTACTGGAATTTGGTTTCTGCTTGGTGGCTGTACATATATGTCTATTGTTATTGGCTCACCTGATGTGTTCAGGATTTCAAGAGAATGAATCAAATTTCATGATAAAAGTAAATAGAAAGTTGTTACAAATGATATGCTCTGTCTGAATCATGAAAAAAAAAGAGTTTAATGCCCTTTTAAGCTAACAGGAAGTACATGATTTTGTATATTTGGTCTGTGGAATAGACACTCACAAACTGTTTTAGTACAGGACATTTAAAAAGCAAACAACAAACAGTAAAACATTTGAAATGCAACAAAGACAAAAATGGTTTTACTCTTTATTTTACCAACAGAGCCATCTCATATGAAAGAGGAACATTGAGGGACATACATTTAGTTATGCATGTTTCCATGATAGTGAGTAAGATAGTGAGTAAGACAGTGAGTAAGACAGTAAGATAGTGAGTAAGATAGTAAGTAAGATAGTAAGACAGTGAGTAAGACAGTGAGATAGTGAGTAAGATAGTGAGTAAGACAGTGAGTAAGATAGTGAGTAAGATAGTAAATAAGATAGTGAGTAAGACAGTAAGAGAGTGAGTAAGATAGTGAGTAAGACGGTGAGTAAGATAGTGAGTAAGACAGTAAGATAGTGAGTAAGACAGTGAGTAAGACAATGAGTAAGATAGTGAGTAAGACAGTGAGTAAAATAGTGAGTAAGATAATGAGTAAGACAGTGAGTAAGATAGTGAGTAACATAGTATCATAGTAGATAAGGTTGAAAAAAGACTGAAGTCCATCAAGTTCAACCTATACAAATCTAAAATACTTACAAAAAGCTCCAGTTAAGCTTAAATAACCCCAATAAAAGGTGACTCATTTAATACTAGCAATCATATCTATGAATTTTGTTTATATACAGAAATGTATCCAGACTATTTTTAAATGTATCTAGGGTATTGGCATTCACTACCTCCTTTGGCAATGAGTTCCACAATCTTATTGCTCTTACAGTGAAAAAACTTTTCCGTTGCAGGAGATTAAATCTCCTTTCCTCCAACCTTAAATTGTGTCCTCTTGTCAGAAACAATTTTCTTGGAGTAAACAGAGCTTCTGCCATCTCTGAATATGGGCCTTGAATATATTTATATAAAGTAATCATGTCACCTCTCAAGCGCCTTTTTTCTAAAGAAAACACACCCAGCTTGGCTAGCCTCTCCTCATAGGTTCATTTCTCCAATCCCCTTATTAGCTTTGTGGCCCTTCTCAGATTTTTTTCTAGTTCTGCAATATCTTTTTTTGCGACCGGTCCCCAGAACTGCACTCCATACTCAAGGTGAGGTCTTACCAGGGCTTTATATAGTGAGTAAGACAGTGAGTAAGATAGTGAGTAAAACAGTGAGTGAGATAGTAAGATAGTGAGTAAGATAGTAAGTAAGACAGTGAGTAAGGCAGTGAGTAAGACAGTGAGTAAGATAGTAAGACAGTGAGTAAGACAGTGAGTAAGATAGTGAGTAAGACTGCATCTTCGCAGCACTTCTGCATATTGTACATATGCTACCAGTAAATAGATAGATAATATCACTTACTTGGCGTAGGCCTTTTCCAGCAGCGCACTCCAGAACTCATTCTCTGTACCTGATTTTACAAATATCAGTTGCCCATCTTTTGTAGGCAGGCGGTCATCAACTACAACGTCCACCCATTCGCCATACTGCCAGAGCTAAGAGACAAGAAATCCTGTTAGATGACAGTAGTTTTGTTCACTGTAAATTATTAGTTATGGTTTGTGCAGAATGAAATTACATAGCTGTCAGGTTAAACTTTTATTTTGTTTATTATTTGTTCCTTCTGACTTAAAGAGACAGTGAACTGTAACATTTCCTCCCCTTCAGTTTGTTCCCAGTGCCCAATTTTGCCTGCTGGTGTACAATAATTTGTTTGCAAGTAGTTCCTTTAACTTTATTTTGTCATTATAAATTACTACTTTTGCATGCTGAAACTGAAAATGTAAATACTGCAGTAATGGCTGCAAAAAAAATAAACAAGAGGCAGTATTGTAAGCATTGTTACAATAGCGCTGTTACCTATAGGTATTTACATCACGGTTGTGATTGCAGATTACATTTTCTAAAGGGATAAAATCACTGTTAGAAAGCGTTCTTGCCAAGAGGTATTTTACTACACTTTACTGTGGGAGGCAAGAGTTCTCTGCATTGGTGGAATGCTAAAACCAGGACACCATGTGCAGTAAATGATCCCATTAGACTGTATTACATGACAATACAGTTTACATGTGTCAACCAAAACTCAACCTCTTTTGTTACAATACAACAGTGAAACTTGTACATGAGTAAAAAACCTATTTGAGCTGGAGATTGTGGGTATATTTGACATGTGTATATACTATGTTATATGAACGTATTATATTGTAAAATACATATGTTTATAATATGTTAGATAAATGTATTATATTGTAAAATACATATGTATAAACTATGTTATATGAACGTATTATATTGTAAAATACATATGTACATAATATGTTATATGAATGTATTATTTGTAAAATACATGTGTATATAATATGTTATATGAACGTATTATATTGTAAAATACATATGTATATACTATGTTATATGAACAAATTATATTGTAAAATACATATGTATATACTATGTTATATGAAAGTATTATATTGTAAAATACATGTGTATATAATGTTATATGAATGTATTATATTGTAAAATACATATGTATATAATATGTTATATGAACGTATTATATTGTAAAATACATATGTTTATAATATGTTAGATAAACGTATTATATTGTAAAATACATATGTATATACTATGTTATATGAACGTATTATATTGTAAAATACATACGTACATAATATGTTATATGAATGTATTATTTGTAAAATACATGTCTATATATAATATGTTATATGAACTATTATATTGTAAAATACATATGTATATACTATGTTATATGAACGTATTATATTGTAAAATACATATGTATATACTATGTTATATGAACGTATTATATTGTAAAATACATGTGTATATAATGTTATATGAACGTATTATATTGTAAAATACATATGTATATAATATGTTATATGAACGTATTATATTGTAAAATACATATGTTTATGCTATGTTATATGAACGTATTATATTGTAAAATACATATGTTTATGCTATGTTATATGAACGTATTATATTGTAAAATACATATGTTTATAATATGTTATATGAACGTATTATATTGTAAAATACATATGTATATAATATGTTATATGAACGTATTATATTGTAAAATACATATGTATATACTATGTTATATGAACGTATTATATTGTAAAATACATATGTACATAATATGTTATATAAATTTATTATTTGTAAAATACACGTGTATATAATATGTTATATGAACATATTATATTGTAAAATACATGTGTATATACTATGTTATATGAACATATTATATTGTAAAATACATGTGTATATAATGTTATATGAACGTATAATATTGTAAAATACATATGTATATAATATGTTATATGAACGTATTATATTGTAAAATACATGTGTATATAATGTTATATGAATGTATAATATTGTAAAATACATATGTATATGCTATGTTATATGAACGCATTATATTGTAAAATACATATGTATATAATATGTTATATGAACGTATTATATTGTAAAATACATATGTATATAATATGTTATATGAACATATTATATTGTAAAATACATGTGTATATAATATGTTATATGAATGTATTATATTGTAAAATACATATGTATATAATATGTTATATGAACGTATTATATTGTAAAATACATGTGTATATAATATGTTATATGAACGTATTATATTTTAAAATACATATGTATTTTAAGTAAGCTTGTGATTTTTTTTTAAAAAACAACGCTTTTAAAGGATGTGTCATATAGATAACATTGTGCTAACTCCTGTGGAGTTACTTATGAGAGGGCACTGACTAGCTAAAATGCAAGTCTGTCAAAAGAATTGAAATAAGGGGACAGTCTGCAGAGGCTTAGATACAAGGTAATCACAGAGGTAATACAGTATATTAATATAACTGTTGATTATGCAAAACTGGGGAATGGGTAATAAATGGATTATCTATATTTTTAAACAATAACAATTCTGGAGTAGACTGTCCCTTTAACCTTTTGGTTTGCTCTTTTCTTTTCAGGAACAAGATGCAATTGCCCTACAGCCCGACCATACTACTTCTGCTACTAAGCTGTATTAAAAAAATTAAACCACCTATTTCTATTAGAAAACCAAATTGTATGTGATGTGAGTCCATTACTTGGGTTTTTTAAATACTGAAATAAAGACAAGGCCTACATGGTCTATTTAATCCTAAAAGCACTGGTGATTAATGCAAAGGCTGAAGAGATAAAAACTCTGAACAGAAGATTTTCATTTTTTTCTCATGAACAAAGAACTTTGAGAGTATTGTGTGCACAGAAATAAAATATACAAAGGCTGGAAAAGTTTTTGCTATCTCTTTTACCTCACCACCCAAAGTGTCCCCTAAAGTGTTGCCACCAATGTCAGTTCTAGCTAGGCAGGTAATATGAAAGCACCGCATTACCTCAAAGGTGCCAGCTGACCTTAATTTGACAGGTAGAGACATTTTTGTACATCAATACTTAAAGGGAAATGAGACCCAAATCTTTCATGATGCAGATAGCGCATATTATTTTTAAACAACTTTCTAATTTAGTTCTATTATCAATTTTCTTCATTCTCTTGCTATCTTTCTGGAGCTCTATATGACAACAGTTTTGCAAGAATGTTATCCATTGCAAGAGCACTAGATGGCAGCAATATTTCCTGCCATGCAGTGATCCAGATGCCTACCTAGGTATCTCTTCAATGCAGAATATCATGGGAAGGAAGCAAATTTGATAATAGAAGTTAATTGAAAACATTTTTTAAATTGTATGATCTGTCTGAATCACAAAATATTTTGTGGGGATTTCATATCCTTTTAATGATGAGCAAAGAAAGAGATAAAGGAGAGAGACTTTTTAAAAATAAATAAAGTTAAAGATAGGTAGAAGAGGATAATGTCCCCCACCAGTACCTTGTACCCATGATATTTTTCTCTGTGGTTACATTTTTGCACCCAAAAAATATTTACTTTTATACTTCCCCGGGTCTCCACTATAAATGAGATTCAGGGGCCGAGTTATCAAAGTGCGGACGGACATGATCCGCTGTAGTGATCATGTCCACCGCACATCGATAAATGCCGACAGCATATGCGGTCAGCATTTATCATTACACAAGCATTTCACAAGAAATGCTTGTGCAATGCCGCCCCCTGCAGATTCGCGGGCAATCAGTCGCTAGCAGGGGGTGTCAATCAACCCGATCGTATCTGATAGGGCGAATTGATGTCTGCAGCCTCAGAGGTGGTGGGCGAGTTAAGGAGCAGCGGTCTCAAGATCACTACTTCTTAACTCCTGTTTCCGGCGAGCCTGAAGGCTCGGGTGGAAACAGATGCATTGGGGCAGATTGACGCCTTGATAAATTGGCCCCTCAGTCTTTCAATACTTCATTTGACTTGAGAAAAGGGTGTGTCCCTGAAGCACTTTGTGTATAGGGAAGTCTGGCTAGATTCACTGATTTCACGGTTGGTTTGGAAGCTTTCTGGGTCATATTTTATTATTATTATTGATGTTTTATTGTGATTACATTATTAAGTAATGTGTATGTATATCCCATACAGGAATAATTTTTTAACAGAAACTTTTTTTAAAAAATGTTTTGTTTACAATATTTGTTTCCTGATAAGGCTAGGCTCATTTTGTTGTCATCTATTGAGTGATATTTTAGCATATACAATAACAAGTGTCACTTGCTCTTATAAAGGATAAAATAAAACACATGTTTTTCATTGTTTTGGTTTTCTCTTTGAACAATTTGAATTCAGCATCAAGCCCCCATCTTCAGTATCAACAGCTTCATTTACCATCATCTCTAGTTTCACCGCATTCGTATCTTACTGCTCATGTCTTACCTTGAAATGGAAAATTCCTGCATAATCATTCTGGAAACTTTGATTTTCTGGAACCACAAGGTTTAACAAATCCTTATTTGTTGTAAGAGATGCAATAGAGGCCAGAATCCAGCGATCACCTGTAAAATGCAAGATCCATAAATATAACAAGATTCAAATTCTAAAAAAGCTTCTTGTCCAACAGCGGGAATAATTATGTGCTTGTGCGTTAACTACAGTATTTCACTGCTACTAACGTGCACTTAAAGGGACAGCATCATCAGAATTAAACTTAAATAGATTGTATAGAGCAGTATTTCTCAACTGCGGTCCTCAAGTACCCCCCAACAGGCCAGGTTTTCATTTTAGCTGAACCAGTGCACAAGTGAAGTAATCAGCTGATCAGTAACCATAGTTTCTGCTTTCGCCCATTAGCTGATTATTTCACCGGTGCTTGGGTTCAGCTCTAATGAAAACCTGGTCTGTTGGGGTACATGGTTGAGAAACAATGATATAGAGCACAATGTTTTAAACAATTTTCCATTTTACTTTTATTGTCAATTTTGCTTACTTCTCTTGCTATTTTTTAGGTAATCCTCAAAATCATGCTCGTCTCTTTAGCCACCTGGAAACTGTTTTTTCAATAATGTTTAAAGCAATGTTATACATAGTTGCAAACTCTGTTGCCATAGAATATTAGACAAATGGACGCTCCTAAACTTCTATCGGCCTACCTAGATTTACCTAGATTTACCTTTCAATAAAGGATACCAAGCGAACAAAGCAAATTTAATAATCAAAGTAAGTTGGAAAGTTGTTTTTTTTTAAATGGTATTCTCTGAATCATGAATGTTACATTTTAACTTTACTGTCCCTTTAATATCTTTATCTGAAAAATAAAATATCTGCTTAAGATAACTATATATAAAGGGTTTCTATTTGGTTTCCAATACTGAGCATCTAAGTTTCCAGAATATGGCATCTATTTCAATAGGGAATTCATTGCAGTTTTATTGCAGAAAGTTGGTTTACTAATAGAGGAAGCCGTAGGCAGTTGCTTAAATAAAAATCTGTCTCTGATCAAAAATTTTCTTAGATTTAATTTAATTCTTTTTGATATTGTGTGCAAACTTACATTGACTACAAAATATTTTGAAAACTTATTATTAACATTTTTTACTGACAGAATATTCCCCAAAAATATTTTTTTGCATGGCAGAGATAAAAAAATAAAATAAATCTAAATTGAAGAGATACAGATATTTGTATATAATAATATATGTTAAAGGGGTATGCAACCCAAATATTTTCTTTTACAGTTTATATACCAGGGGGTCGATCCGATAAAAATCGTCGCCCGCAAAAGCCGGCGATACCAATATTTGCGCGGGTTTGGGGGTCGATCCGATAAAAATCGTCGCCCGCAAAAGCCGGCGACGCCAATATTTGCGCGGGTTTGGTATCCTATATACGGCGTAACCTAGAAGTTACGCGCGTATATTTCTGCCGTCGCCCGTAGTTTTTTGGGCTATAGGCAGGTATACCAAACCCGCGCAGTTTGGTATCCAATATGCAGCGTAAGGACTTACGTGGCGAAAATGGAGAAAACTTACTCCATTTTCACCTCGCCACAAAAAGCAGCCGTAAGAAGCCTTACGCTGACTATTGGAGCCCCGTAACTCCCTAAACTGGCAGCTAAAATAAACACCTAACGCATGCGCAATGTCTATCTCCCTGTCAACCGCGATCTTCTAAAATAAACCTAACACCTAACGCATGCGCAATGTCTATCTCCCTGTCAACCGCGATCTGCTAAAATAAACCTAACACCTAACGCATGCGCAATGTCTATCTCCCTGTCAACCGCGATCTGCTAAAATAAACCTAACACCTAACGCATGCGCAATGTCTATCTACCTGTCAACCGCGATCCCCCCCCCCCCCGAAATCCCTAAAAAAGTTATTAACCCCTAAACCGCCGCTCCCGGACCCCGCCGCCATCTACATAAACTAACCCCCTACTGTGAGCCCCTAAAACCGCCGCCATCTACCTTATCTATCCCCTAATTAGAACCCCTTACACCGCTGTCATCTACCTTATCTATCCCCTAATCTGACCCCTTACACCGCCGCCACCTATATAAAAATTATTAACCCCTAATCTAATCCCCCTATACCGCCGCCAGCTATATTAATATTATTAACCCCTAATGTAAGCCCCTTACACCGCCGCCATCTCTATTAAAATGATTAACCCCTTATTTAATCTACCTACCCCGCCGCCAGCTATATTATCTATATTAACCCTAAGTATATTATAGTTAATATAGGTATTACATTATATATATTAACTATATTAACCCTAATTATATTAGGGTTAATATAGTTAATATAGTTACTATAGTATTTATATTAACTATATTAACTCTATCTAACCCTAACACCCCTAACTAAATTTATATTAAATTAATCTAATTCATTTATAAACTAAAATATTCCTATTTAAATCTAAATACTTACCTATAAAATAAACCCTAAGATAGCTACAATATAATTAATAATTACATTGTAGCTATGTTAGGGTTAATATTTATTTTACAGGTAAATTGTTAATTATTTTAACTAGGTATAATAGATATTAAATAGTTATTAACTATTTAATATCTACCTAGTTAAAATAATTACCCAATTACCTGTAAAATAAATCCTAACCTAAGTTACAAATACACCTACACTATCAATAAATTAAATAAACTACAAACATCTATCTAAAAATACAATTAAATTAACTAAACTAAATTACAAAAAAAAACAAACACTAAATTACAAAAAATAAAAAAAGATTACAAGATTTTTAAGCTAATTACACCTATTCTAAGCCCCCTAATAAAATAATAAACCCCCAAAATAAAAAAATGCCCTGCCCTATTCTAAATTAAACAAATTTCAAAGCTCTTTACCTTACCAGCCCTTAAAAGGGCCTTTTGTGGGGCATGCCCCAAAGAATTCAGCTCTTTTGCATACAAATACAATACCCCCCCCCCCATTACAACCCACCACCCACATACCCCTATTCTAAAACCACCCAAACCCCCCTTAAAAAAGCCTAACACTACCCCCCTGAAGATCTCCCTACCTTGTCTTCACCACACCGGGCCGAACTCCTTATCCGATCCGGGCGATGTCTTCCTCCAAGCGGCAAAGAAGAATTCTTCCTCCGGCGATGTCTTCCTCCAAGCGGCAAAGAAGAATTCTTCCTCCGGCGACGTCTTCCTCCAAGCGGCAGCAAAGTCTTCATTCTTCCGGCGGCATCTTCAATCTTCTTTCTTCGCTCCGCCGCTGCGGAGCATCCATCCCGGCCGACTACTGAACTTGGAATGAGGTACCTTTAAATGACGTCATCCAAGATGGCGTCCGCCGAATTCCGATTGGCTGATAGGATTCTATCAGCCAATCGGAATTACGTTAAAAAAATCTGATTGGCTGATTGAATCAGCCAATCAGATTCAAGTTCAATCCGATTGGCTGATCCAATCAGCCAATCAGATTGAGCTCGCATTCTATTGGCTGTTCCGATCAGCCAATAGAATGCGAGCTCAATCTGATTGGCTGATTGGATCAGCCAATCGGATTGAACTTGAATCTGATTGGCTGATTGAATCAGCCAATCAGATTTTTTTAACTTAATTCCGATTGGCTGATAGAATCCTATCAGCCAATCGGAATTCTGCGGACGCCATCTTGGATGACGCCATTTAAAGGTACCTCATTCCAAGTTCAGTAGTCGGCCGGGATGGATGCTCCGCAGCGGCGGAGCGAAGAAAGAAGATTGAAGATGCCGCCGGAAGAATGAAGACTTTGCTGCCGCTTGGAGGAAGACGTCGCCGGAGGAAGAATTCTTCTTTGCCGCTTGGAGGAAGACATCGCCGGAGGAAGAATTCTTCTTTGCCGCTTGGAGGAAGACATCGCCCGGATCGGATCAGGAGTTCGGCCCGGTGTGGTGAAGACAAGGTAGGGAGATCTTCAGGGGGGTAGTGTTAGGCTTTTTTAAGGGGGGTTTGGGTGGTTTTAGAATAGGGTTATGTGGGTGGTGGGTTGTAATGGGGGGGGGTATTGTATTTGTATGCAAAAGAGCTGAATTCTTTGGGGCATGCCCCACAAAAGGCCCTTTTAAGGGCTGGTAAGGTAAAGAGCTTTGAAATTTGTTTAATTTAGAATAGGGCAGGGCATTTTTTTTTATTTTGGGGGTTTATTATTTTATTAGGGGGCTTAGAATAGGTGTAATTAGCTTAAAAATCTTGTAATCTTTTTTTATTTTTTGTAATTTAGTGTTTGTTTTTTTTTGTAATTTAGTTTAGTTAATTTAATTGTATTTTTAGATAGATGTTTGTAGTTTATTTAATTTATTGATAGTGTAGGTGTATTTGTAACTTAGGTTAGGATTTATTTTACAGGTAATTGGGTAATTATTTTAACTAGGTAGATATTAAATAGTTAATAACTATTTAATATCTATTATACCTAGTTAAAATAATTAACAATTTACCTGTAAAATAAATATTAACCCTAACATAGCTACAATGTAATTATTAATTATATTGTAGCTATCTTAGGGTTTATTTTATAGGTAAGTATTTAGATTTAAATAGGAATATTTTAGTTTATAAATGAATTAGATTAATTTAATATAAATTTAGTTAGGGGTGTTAGGGTTAGATAGAGTTAATATAGTTAATATAAATACTATAGTAACTATATTAACTATATTAACCCTAATATAATTAGGGTTAATATAGTTAATATATATAATGTAATACCTATATTAACTATAATATACTTAGGGTTAATATAGATAATATAGCTGGCGGCGGGGTAGGTAGATTAAATTAGGGGTTAATCATTTTAATATAGATGGCGGCGGTGTTAGGGGCTCACTTTAGGGGGTTATAGATATAATATAGCTGGCGGCGGGGTACGGGAGCGGCGGTTTAGGGGTTAATAACTTTATTAGGTTGCGGCGGGGTACGGGAGCGGCGGTATAGGGGTTAATAGCTTTTTTATTGTTAGGATAGTGAGGGGGGATAGCGGATAGAGGGTTAGACGTGTCGGGCTATGTTAGGGAGGCGTGTTAGACTTGTCGGGCTATGTTAGGGAGGCGTGTTAGACAGTGCGGGTGTTTTAGACTTTAGTCAGGTTTTATAGGCGCCGGCAGTTTCTAACGTGCCGCAAGTCACTGGTGACGCCAGAAATTTGTACTTACGCAGATTTCTGGACATCGCTGGTTTGTCAGACTTACGGCACGTTAGCATCTGACGGCGACTTATATGGGATAGCTCGAGTTGCGACCTGAAACTGCGGGCGACGCCGGTTCCCTTGCTTGTGCCGCAAACTGCGATCTATATCGGATCGCGCCCCTAATTTGCTTTGTTCCCTTGGTATCCTTTGTTGAAAAGCAAACCTTGGTAGGCTCAGGAGCTGTGAACTAGCCGCTGATTAGTAGCTGTACAAATACACATCTTATATGGCTTACTGATATGTTCAGCTAGTTCCCATTAGTGCATTGCTGCTCCTTCAATTAAAGATAAAGAGAATGAAGCAAAATTGCTAATAGAAATACAATGGAAAGTTGTTTAAAATTGTATTATCTGCCTGAGCAATGACATTTTTTTGGGGGGGGGGTTTCATGTCTCTTTAATGCATTCAATGAAAATTTACTGATTGCAAGTAAAGGGACACTAAAGGAGAAATTAAACTTTCATGATTCTTATAAAAGAGGCTTTCCAATTTACTTCCATTATTAAATTAAGCCCAGTTTTTTTTTAGGCACATATTTTGAGGCACCAACTACTACTGAGCATGTGCAAGAGTTCACATTCACAGTATGTTTGTGTGTGTGAGTATATATATATATATATATATATATATATATATATATATATATATATATATATATATATATATATATATATATATATGTATGTGTGTATGTATACAAGTCTGCGATTGGCTGATGGTTGTCACATGATACAGGAGGATGGCAAATTAAAGTCAATTTTGAAATTTGTCTGAAAATATCTACTGCTTGTTTAAAATTCAGAGAAAGTGCTATTGCATTGTCTTTTTATTATGCACCTGTTAATTATGCAATTCTACTGCATTCAATGATCCTTTAATAAATGCTAAGCTGCTGTGTAGTGCAGGTGTTCTTTATTTGCAGAACAAAAATTGTTACTTGCCCAGAATTCCTTGTCGGACATCCGCAAGAGTTGCTCCATCCACAAAAAACTGAGGGTTAGGTTTAATGTCCTATAAATAATTAACAATAACATACAGTAAGTTCAATTGTGAGAAAAGGTCTAAAGGACAACAAAAACAGTTCAGAGTGAAACTACAGTAACCTCTTCATTGCACACCACCAGACCTCCTACCACAACCTATACAATGCTAATTCGCATTATACCATAATCTAACAATTGCAAAGTAAACATTACAAGAACATTTGGGGCCAGATAACAAGTTGATTGGAGCGTATACAAAACAGGGGGGGGTTAATGTTCGCAAGCTGGATGCCGAAGGGGGCACGCAACGATTGGATAAACCCGGATTCCTCATCAAAGACACAAATAGAGTATGAGTTGTGGGCGGAGGAACTGTGCGATGTTTAGCTACACTAAAAGTGTATTATTTTAAAAATGAAACGTCTACATTTGTTTTAATGATTGAAAGTGCCCCTCATTTAATCATTCATTACAAATATTACCGTTGGAATCACTGAAGTTTACCATTACTTTAAACTTCACAGTTTTCTAAATTCTTTATCACAATATTAAAATTCCAATTACTTAAAGGGACAATAAGTACCTTGTAATTATTATTAATATTATTTTTGTTTGCAATTTTGCAATAAATGTATATACTGTGTGAGGCTGAAAATGAATACAATGTATTACCACCATGTTTGCTACCCTTCGGCGAGATTACGAGTCTTGCGTTAGCCTTAAAAAGCAGCGGTGAGAGGGCCTAATGCTGCTTTTTAACGCCCGCTGGTATTACGAGTCTGGTAGGTACAGATGTACCGCTCACTTTTCTTCCACGACTCGAGCTTACCGCAAATCCCCTTACGTAAATTGCGTATCCTATCTTTTCAATGGGACTTTCCTAACGCCGGTATTACGAGTCTCCTGTCAAGACTCCTACCGCATTTAAAAGTCAGTAGTTAAGAGTTTTATGGGCTAACGCTGTAACATAAAACTCTTAACTAAAATGCTAAAAAGTATACTAACACCCATAAACTACCTGTTAACCCCTAAACCGAGCCCCCCCCCCACATCGGAAACACTTTAATAAAGTTTTTAATCCCTAATCTGCCGACCGGACATCGCCGCCATTTTAATAAATATATTAACCCCTAAACTGCCACACTCCCACCTCGCAAACACTAGTTAAATTTTATTAACCCCTAATCTGCCGTCCCTAACATCGCTGACACCTACCTACATTTATTAACCCCTAATCTGCTGCCCCCAACGTCGCCGCCACTATATTAAATGTATTAACCCCTAAACCTAAGTCTAACCCTAACCCTAACACCCCCCTAACTTAAATATAACTTAAATAAAATTACTACAATTAAATAAATTAATCCTATTTAAAACTAAATACTTACCTATAAAATAAACCCTAAGCTAGCTACAATATAACTAATAGTTACATTTGTATCTATCTTAGGGTTTATATTTATTTTACAGGCAATTTTGCATTTATTTTAACTAGGTACAATAGTTATTAAATAGTTATTAACTATTTAATAACTACCTAGTTAAAATAAGTACAAATTTACCTGTAAAATAAATCCTAACCTAAATTACAATTACAAAAAGTTCAAGAACACCAGCGAGTCGAATTTTGCGCTAAAAAGTCAAAGCTTTATTTTAATAAAAAGCAGATAATCATAACATCACAGCTCATCCCTTAAGCTGTCTTACGCGTTTCGGCCCCCTGGCCTTATTCATAGACATAAATTCACATTGTAAGTGTCCCTCTTTTATACACAATAGCCAAAATGGCTCCTGAGATTTGCTGCGATTTCATTTGTTCGAAACGTTAATTACTGAAATGTCTAACACTTGCATTGGATTTTAACTCTTTCATTTCCGGCATTATTGTTGTGGGTTATTAGTTATACCTGATATAATACATATGTACATCTCTATTATGAGTACTATAAGTTAAGTGTAGATATTATAATCTTATTTGTAAAACATTTATATATACTATGTGTTTTATTATTTACTTAATCCTTATTTAGATGATATAACTTATGTCATATTTAAAAAACCAACTAACTTTATATGCTTTTACAATTCGCTGATCCTTACTAGCAAAATGTTTGGAAATGTTCAGGAATTTAAGGTTTAAAAAGAAAAAAGAAAAAAGGGGATAGAAAATATCATATTATCATAACTACCTGGATTCCAGACTTAACATCTTGTGTGGTCTAATTACTAGAATATAAGGTATCTGGCACAATAAACAGTGGTGTATCATGTAGATGACTCATCTTGTTAATCTAAAAATTGCTATATGAAAAAAAGTATTGTTATCGTATGGGGAAGGTATCTAGCCTTTAAACACTAAAAATGAACCGTTCTCCTGCATCTATACTCTAATACTTCTGCATAATTATAGAAACAAATAATGCACTGAAATTTAAATCTTTTTCCAGAAATTAATGACATCCCCCTCAATGTTTAAACCCTTTGGTTTTCTTGTTTGTAACTGGAAAATCCAGAAAGCTTCTCTATACAGGAGGTGACTAGTTCTATCACCTCCTCTTGGTCTGGGTTTTACTAACTCTATTATTTGCCAACTAAAGGAGGTTACATCTTGATTATGGCAGTAGATGAAATGTCTAGACAGATCTGAGCATTCAATGTTATTCTTGATATCATTTAGATGCTCTCTTACTCTAGTCCTTGCCTCCCTAGTGGTACATCCTGTATATTGTAGCCTGCAGCTTGTACATTCAATAAGATAAACAGCATATGTGCTGCGACATGTACTACAACTTTCGTGAGTGTACACCTTATTAGTAACACGTGATTGGAAAGTCTGACCAATACATACATGTGAACAGGCAATGCAGTTTGTAAAATTACATTTATAGTGGCCTTTCATTGTGAGCCAACTATTCGTGTATGTTCCCGTTTTTTTCAACTGACTAGGTGATATTAAATTACCAATAGTACATCCTCTCCTAGATACATAGTTACAACCTCCTTCTACATAGTCCTTCAGGCTATCTTCAGCTGACACTATTGGCAGATGTTTCTTAATAATGCCACAAATATCATTAAATTGAGGACTATAAGTAGTAGAGAAGGTGGGTCTTGAAAGATCAAATTGTTTATGTCGATTGGTGGTTTCATTATTTATAAGTGTTGCCCTATCCATTCGTGACACTTCTAAGAGTGCTCTATTTACTGTCTTGGGACGATATCCTCTCTGTAATAGAGACTCTTTAAATTTGCTGCTCTCTAGGAGAAAATCACTATCTTCGGAGCAGTTTCTCCTAATACGCATAAATTGCCCTTTTGCCACCCCAAAACCTGTATGTTTGGGGTGGTTACTCCTTACACCTAACACTACACTATCATTAAATTAATTATCTAAACTAACTACAATTAACTACAATTACATTAAATAAAAGTACAAAAACAAACACTAAATTACAGAAAATAAAAAAATAATTACAATTTTTTTTAAACTAATTACACCTAATCTAATCCCCCTAATAAAATAAAAAAAGCCCCACAAAATAATAAAATTCCCTACCCTATACTAAATTACAAATAGCCCTTAAAAGGGCTTTTTGCGAGGCATTGCCCCAAACTAATCAGCTTCTCTACTTGTAAAAAAAAAATACAATACCCCCCACATTAAAACCCACCACCCACACACCCAACCCTACTCTATAACCCACCAAATCCCCCCTTAATAAAACCTAACACTACCCCCTTGAAGATCACCCTACCTTGAGCCGTCTTCACACAGCCGGACACAAGTGGTCCTCCAGAGGGGCAGAAGTCTTCATCCGATCCGGGCAGAAGAGGACCTCCTCCAGACGGCCAGAAGGCTTCATCCAGGCGGCATCTTCTATCTTCATCCATCCGGAGCGGAGCGGGTCCATTTTGAAGTCAGCCGACGCAGAGCATCCTCTTCTTCCAACGACTCCCAACAAATGAAGGTTCCTTTAAATGACGTCACCCAAGATGGCGTCCCTTGAATTCCGATTGGCTGATAGGATTCTATCAGCCAATCGGAATTAAGGTAGGAAAAATCATATTGGCTGATTGGATCAGCCAATAGAGCTTGCATTCTATTGGCTGTTCCAATCACCCAATGGAATGCAATCTCAATTCTATTGGCTGATTGCATCAGCCAATAGAATTTTTCCTACCTTAATTCCGATTGGCTGATAGAATCCTATCAGCCAATCGGAATTCAATCTTCCATCTTGGATGACATCATTTAAAGGAACCTTCATTCGTCGGGAGTCATCGGAAGAAGAGGATGCTCTGCGTCGGCTGGCTTCAAGATGGACCCGTTCTGCTCCGGATGGATGAAGATAGAAGATGCCGCCTGGATGAAGCCTTCTGCCCGTCTGGAGGTCCTCTTCTGCCCGGATCGGATGAAGACTTCTGGCCCTCTGAAGGACCACTTGTGCCCGGTTGGGTGAAGACGGCTCAAGGTAGGGTGATCTTCAAGGGGGTAGTGTTAGGTTTTATTAAGGGGGGATTGGGTGGGTTTTAGAGTAGGGTTGGGTGTGTGGGTGGTGGGTTTTAATGTGGGGGGCATTGTATTTTTTTTTTACAGTTAAAAGAGCTAATTACTTTGGGGCAATGCCCCGCAAAAAGCCCTTTTAAGGGCTATTTGTAATTTAGTATAGGGTAGGGAATTTTATTATTTTGTGGGGCTTTTTTATTTTATTAGGGGGATTAGATTAGGTGTAATTTGTTTAAAAAAATTGTAATTATTTTTTTATTTTCTGTAGTTTAGTGTTTGTTTTGTTTTGTACTTTAGTTTATTTAATTTAATTGTATTTAATTGTAGTTAGTTTAGGTAATTAATTTAATGATAGTGTAGTGTTAGGTGTAATTGTAACTTAGGTTAGGATTTATTTTACAGGTAAATTTGTACTTATTTTAACTAGGTAGTTATTAAATAGTTAACAACTACTTAATAACTATTGTACCTAGTTAAAATTAATACATGTTCATGTTAGGGTGTTAGGTGTAGATATTCATTTTATTTCCCCATAGTAATCAATGGGGCTGCGTTAGAAGTTGAACGCTGCTTTTTTGCAGGTGTTAGTTTTTTTTTCAGTTGAATCTGCCCCATTGATTCCTATGGGGAAATCGTGCACAAGCACGTTTTGCCAGCTCACCGCTACCGTAAGCAACGCTGGTATTGAGGTGAGATGTGGAGCTAAATTTTGCTCTACGCTCACCTTTTTGCGGCTAACGCCAGGTTTAAAAAAATCTGTAATACCAGCGTTGTCTTAAGGGAGCGGTGAAAAAAAAAAAGCTTGTTAGCAATGCACCCCTGTTACCGCAAAACTCGTAATCTCTGTGATTGTTTTTCAATAGCCAAACTACCCCCCCACCATTTGCCTTATTTAGAGGAGCCAATCAAAATGTGTTAATAGAAATGACAGTCATTATGTTAGCAAAGGCTACGTTGTTTTGCAGATCTTATCTAATCAATTTGGAACAGATATGTAACACCTGGGGAGGGTTGTGACGCTCTGGTAGTTCTCAGAATGGGAAAACTCATTTTTTTTTTTACTCAGATTACAGGAAAATAGAGCAAAATAAATAATAAAAATATATTGCTACTTATTTTTTAATACACTTAAAGTATTTTAGATTACACTCTCAAAGAGTGCTGAATCTATTTCTCTTTCTTTTTGACATAAAAATCTTACATGATTGATAAAAACATTAAACACTTATGTTTTAGGCTTTTATTTAAAATAACCCTTTTTTGTATCCTTTGCATTTATTTTGAATAAAGCTTGTTTTGTAAAAAGAAAAAAAAAGAATACAAGTTTACAGAAATAAAATGGAGTGTGCAAGGAAACTGCAGCCTCTTTTTTGAGTTCATGTTACCATTTTGTTGTCACAAGCTTGGTAAAAAATGTCAAGTACTGAAAATGCCTATTTGAAACAAATAAGTTTACCAATATACATGTATCAGCAAAAATACTTCAAGTAAAAGTTATGATGGTTTAAGTGTCAGCTTTCACTATGCATGGAGCATACCCACATATGCCTATGAACCTCATTAAAACACCTGTGCTGGCATATTTTCATCAGAGTTGATTGAAATGTCATCATCAATGCAATGCATGCTCTCTGAGCAAGGGCAGTGTTTGAATGCAGGTGCATAGGCATATGTATATATGCTCCATGCACAGCCTAGTGAAACTTA
The DNA here is from genome assembly GCF_027579735.1 of Bombina bombina. NCBI lineage: Eukaryota > Metazoa > Chordata > Amphibia > Anura > Bombinatoridae > Bombina > Bombina bombina. The sequence continues at coordinate 1,152,234,613 of NC_069502.1, read as the reverse complement.
ACCCATCATATTGAATATGTTTGCTAATAAATATTTATATTTCCTTAAATCAAGTCAAGAAAGAAACTTACACTTATTTAAATGCATTAATGGGAAGATCTAATATCTGTTTTACTATTATGCTAGAGGGAACAAAGTGCACCAATTTGGAATTGTTACTTATTCTTTGTTCTCAATTTACTCATTTTTTTCTCTAATCAAATCATGTTTATGTTTCGTCAGTTGCCAGTTATGCACAAATTGGATTGCAGTGCAGACTAAATGGTTAGAAGAGTATTCAGCATCTGCCCAATACACATAAAAAGCATGCACATTATTTATGAAGCCTCAGTGTAAGATAGTGGACAGCAGGTAGATTATATAGGGTGAGGGAGGCCATTTTGTAACCTTTGTCACTTTTTGAATAAAGGGTCACACCACTCTGCAATTTTCAGAAAATAATAATTTTAGAGTACTTATTGCCTCCATAAAATATATAGCAGGGGCGTGGCTGCACAAGCATCTGCTTATGAAATCGAAATGCGGGCAGCTGATGATGGCAGACATGTTCCTAACAAGGAATCTGTCAACATTAAGATAAATGCAGCCCACAGAGGAGCAAGAGAGAAACTCTCTAAATGTGGGGTCTCATGCCTGCCATTGGTAGAAAATTGTAATAAAAATAGAAAAGAAGGTACTCCAATGGCACAATAACTTTAGCGTTTAAGTTCCCTCTCTCAGGTCCCCTGATATGGGCTACTCACATAGTTAGTGAGCTTATCTCAAAGTGCAGTTAAGGCAGACTGGGATTAAGAGCTCCCTAGCAAGCTCACCTGCAGCCACAAAAGAATCAGAGTAGGTCACTTGTGTGGAACAAATGGATATCCCCCAGCAATCAGAAAATCACCATACAGGATAGGTCACTTATGTAGACAAATTGGAAGTCTCCCAGCGATCATCAAATCACCAAACAGGATTACCAATAGATATAAAATATCCCAAGTAGGACTTGGAAAAGATTTATTAAAATGTGTAGTACACACTAAAAACAAAGCTGAAAGCATTTCACAAGTATATCTTCTTCAAACAGCAAAATCAGTAGAAAATTGCCTTTCATCTATCTATTTATCCATCATCTATCTATCGCATTGGAGTGGGAAGATATAATATCCGACATTCACTAAAACGATAAGCGAGGAGCAAGAGAATATTCATAAAATCAACTCCTTTATTAGTACTCATTTTAAAACACAAACTTTTCCACGGACTCATTGGGTTGCTTATTTCTAGTGGAGTTAGCATGCGAGCGGCTGCCTTAAATACCCCACCACTCATAATCTGTCCTTTGTATTATGTTTTTTTTTTCTTACACTGATGGGTAGTGATGTCGCGAACATAAAATTTTGGGTTCGCGAACGGCGAACGCGAACTTCCGCAAAAGTTCGCGAACCGGACGAACCGCCATAGACTTCAATATGCAGGCAAATTTTAAAACCCACAGGGACTCTTTCTGGCCACAATAGTGATGGAAAAGTCGTTTCAAGGGGACTAACACCTGGACTGTGGCATGCCGGAGGGGGATCCATGGTAAAACTCCCATGGAAAATTACATAGTCGATGCAGAGTCTGGTTTTAATCAATAAAGGGCATAAATCACCTAACATTCCTAAATTGTTTGGAATAACGTGCTTTAAAACATCAGGTATGATGTTGTATCGATCAGGTAGTGTAAGGGTTACGCCCGCTTCACAGTGCGCAGTGTAGGTGATATACCTGCCCTGACCATGCTTTGCAGACCAGGTATCAGTGGTCAGATGGACCCTTGCCCCAACACTGTGTGCCAGACATGCCATTATAGCAGACCTATATGGCTTTGGCGTTGCTTTTTGGTAATTAGAAGGCTGCTAAATGCCACTGCGCACCACACGTGTTTTATGCCCAGCAGTGAAGGGGTTAATTAGGGAGCATGTAGGGAGCTTGTAGAGTTAATTTTAGCTTAAGTGTAGTGTAGTAGACAACCCAAAGTATTGATCTAGGCCCATTTTGGTATATTTAATGCCACCATTTCACCGCCAAATGCAATCAAATAAAAAAAAATTGTTCACTTTTTCACAAACTTTAGGTTTCTCACAGAAATTATTTTCAAACAAATTATGCAATTATGGCATAAATGTTTGTAAATGCTTCTCTGGGATCCCCTTTGTTCAGAAATAGCAGACATATGGCTTTGGCGTTGCTTTTTGGTAATTAGAAGGCTGCTAAATGCCACTGCGCACCACACGTGTTTTATGCCCAGCAGTGAAGGGGTTAATTAGGAAGCATGTAGGCAGCTTGTAGAATTAATTTTAGCTTAAGTGTAGTGTAGTAGACAACCCAAAGTATTGATCTAGGCCCATTTTGGTATATTTAATGCCACCATTTCACCGCCAAATGCGATCAAATAAAAAAAAAATTGTTCACTTTTTCACAAACTTTAGGTTTCTCAGAGAAATTATTTACGAACAACTTATGCAATTATGGCATAAATGGTAGTAAATGCTTCTCTGGGATCCCCTTTGTTCAGAAATAGCAGACTTATATGGCTTTGGCGTTGCTTTTTGGTAATTAGAAGGCTGCTAAATGCCACTGTGACCCACACGTGTTTTATGCCCAGCAGTGAAGGGGTTAATTAGGGAGCATTTAGGCAGCTTGTAGAGTTAATTTTAGCTTAAATGTAGTGTAGTAGACAACCCAAAGTGTTCATAAATAGCAGACATATATGACTTTGGCGTTGCTTTCTGGTAATTAGAAGGCAATGAAGTCAATGGCGGTTCGCCCGTTCGCGAACAGTTGTGGAAGTTCGAGTCCGCCGTTCGCGAACCGGAATTTTTAGGTTCGCGACATCACTATTAATAAGCCCATCCTTACTACATGATAACACCACAGCACACAAGGGTGCCTGTGGTATAATGTACCCCTATAGGAGGTTCTGTGTATCACAGACTGTCTTTCTACCTAATACCACTTCAGTCTGAGTCTGCTCTCATCTGGAACACACACTTCTCACTTTAATCCTAGAAACAGCTGAGTCCTGATCTGCTGGCTACTGGGCTTTATACCTCTTCTACAGTAATTGAACCTCTTGTAGCAGACATTGCAGTCTATCTAGCAATACCACAAAGATTATTGTGTAGCCAATTAGCAGGTCTAGGAAAAAAACTTGCCTAGATGTGTTAAAGATTTGGCTATATAATAATCTTTGTGGTTCTTACTTTAATGATATGGTGAATTTAATCTCACAGTTTTATCTCCACCATAACCATATAGGGGTTACACAACATTAAACAAAATTATTATAGGGGTTATGTTATTTGTGTAGGCTACAGTAAAAAAACAGCAAATGTTGAGATAATCTTTTGTTTATCTTTTCTTTGTTTATATTCTCTAGGTTATATGCCAGTTTAATATAAATTGTGTTTGGTTTTTCCAAGTATTTGGTAAAATGGGTGATGATAGACATACAAAGAACATGGAAGCCCATCTAGCAGAAACCATAACAGCCAGATTTTTTGGTGTTTCAAGAGCAACAATATCCACAGTTATGCCTGCATACAGAAAGCATGGCAAGATGTTATTGTGGAAGAAGAATTCTGATCTAAAACCAAAATTGAATGATAGGGTCTATAAACACTAACAAGGATTGTGTCCAAACAGTACAGAACTACTGCAAGAAAAGTGACAACAGAACTCAATATCCACTATTAAGAACCTGTTTCCAAAAAAAAAGACAATCCACAGAGAACTTCATAAAGCCAATATATATAAAATAAATTTAATGGACCCAGCACTCGTCATCTGTGTATATTTATTGGTGATGTTTCGAGGAACAACCTTCCCCTTCCTCAGACTGTGAGAATTAGGTGTTTAAATACCCATAAACCCAACCCCCATCACTTAGTGACAACCAAACCCAATGAAAGTGAACCATGTCCTATGGTTGTAAATACAAGAAAGCATGTGAGTATAATTACTAAACCATCATGCCTGTGTGATACTGGTGTAGTCTAACATATGCATCTGATCCTGTACGGCCTCTCTCTACATCCTAATAACAAGCAATTGTTTAAAAATAATATATATATATATATATATATATATATATATATATATATATATATATATATATATATATATATATAAAACATATATCCTAATAGGCTAATGGACTGCCCTATAAGCAAAAAAGAGTACTTATCAATAGGTACCCAACTACTGAATAAAACTAGTAAAAAGCCAAACCAGTGCTGAAACATAAAAGCAGAGGATATGGAATAGGAGTATATCAATTACCCAACAGGGGGAGGCAAAATACAGGTTCCTGTGACACCTGTGGAAGGCTTGTGACTAATTTCCATGAGGTGAAAAATGTATCACAACCCCAAACTCCCAATACATCTATCCATTAAACACTGCACTCTGATTGGAAATGGGTCTGAGAACTCCTCTCACAAAAGAAAATAAGGCACATCTTCATTCTTCACCTTCCTCACCAGCGGAGGCAAAACTTAGACTAGTTACCAGTAGGGTGGTGGTGGGGTTATAGAGCTCTTTGTGTTTGGCAATCTTTGTCTCCTCCTAGTGGCCTGGAAGAGTAATTCACAGGAGTAATAGATCATGGACTCTCACCACCTGTATGACATAAAGTAAGTTACAGTGCGTCTTTATTAGAAGTGATCAATAAAAGTCCCTATAAAATATTGCTTTTGTATAAATAGGTATGCTACAGCTGTAATGGGGAATAAAGGACTGATTCTGATTGGCAACATGAGTCAGCAATAGATGTCAATGGTATTGATCTTATTTACATTTCTTCACCTTTTAAAAAAAGCATTTTTAAACAGACATCATTGGACTGAAAACCATCAGATTAGAGCAGTGCTTTCCAAACTGTGTGTCGGGACACACTAGTGTGTCGGCAGCAGTTTGTAGGTGTGTCCCTGCTTCAGCACTCATTTTTTACAATTTAAATTTTTTAAACATTTTTTTTTGGTTACTTTTTTTCGTCTGCCTGCTATGCATATCACATGGTTGACACGTGATTGATACCTAGGGGGTCACAGATCATCTTAACCTATTGGTGCAGATCAGTGGGAACTGAAACTATTGCCATTGGTGGCTTTGGCGGCACATTGGCTCCTGACTGCATGTGTAGTCTCCTTAATTGGCTCGTGACTGCAAGTGTAGTTAGTGAGTGGGACAGCAGTGTGTTTGCAGCATGGGCAGTAGTCAATCGGACTCACCAAGCTCTGAGGGCGGCAACTTAAACGCTGAGCTGAAGTCAGAAGTCAGTGGGTTTTTTTTTGCAACTAGCTCCCAGTAGTGCATTGCTGCTCCTGCTCTTGATATAGGGATAGGAAGGGGAAGCTTAAAAATGCTTGATGATGAAATGCCAGTGTCTTTATCTAATATTCCACCAAATATTCAGAAATTGTGTCCATCCTATCAATCTTATACATCCTATTAAAATAGTAAGTAGCTTTTGGTGATATTAAACTTTTGTTTAATTCTTGCACATACATACTGTTACTTGTAAATACATTTTGTTATTATATAATTTATGTATGTGTCCGTATCTCTTAAAACAAGTTAGTTTAACCTCCTGTTTGCCAGTACAACTGAATTACTGTGTCGCGAAATGATATAGGTCTAAAAAGTGTGTCACCAACATGAAAAGTTTGGAAAGCTCTGGATTAGAGGAACACTAAACCCCACATTTATTCTTTCATGATTCAGATAGAGCATTCAATTTTAAGCAACTTTCTAATTTATTCCTATTATCATCTTTTCTTCGTTCTCTTGCTATCTTTATTTGAAAAAGCAGGAATGTAAACTTAAGAGCCGGCCCACTTTTGGTTCAGCACCCTGGGTAGTGCTTGCTGATTGGTGGCTACATATTAATTCAGTTATTCAATTGATTAATTATATATTTATTCAGTCCATACCATTTTCTATATTTTTATTGGCTATGCTATAAATTAAATTCTGATATTTGTATATCTGATCTTTGTTTCCACTAATATTTTAGTAACTATTGTAATACTTTTACCCAGCTTTCTTTCATTGGTTCCCTTTACAATTTACAATTCCACAGAGTTAAAAAGTATAAAAACAACAAGTATTTCTCTGTAAATAAATGATTTCCTTGTATTAAAGTTATATAGGTGGTTCAGGAGGGTGGGAAAGTATTACAGTATGGTTACTGTAAACTTAAAGGGGGTTAAAGTAAATTGTAATTTGTGTAATAAATCAGCAATTAAGCACTGTATTGCCAAATTTCTGTATACAAAATAAATATTTTCAAAATATCTCAACATGGCGAATTTGCTAGAAACATTTTCAAGGTTTTGCAAATCAGCAGTTCAGAGATGCACCACTTAAGGAATTCATGCTACTTGTCACCTTCACTCCGGTCAGTTAGGGACAGATATAAATGAGCTTACTCTCTGATCTAAGTTAATGCATGTGACGATTTCGCAGGGTCAGTTAAATTTTACCTTAATTAAAGGGATACTGTATTGTAAAATTTGTTTCAACATAATGTGTTCCCAACGATTTGTCATACCAGCTGCAGAGTATTAAATGCAATGGTTACTGTTTCTTAAAGTTTATTTTTGTATTTGTAATAGATGGTTTTAATCATTGAAATCATCAGCCATTTTGCTTAAGAACACATCCTTACAAATTAGCTAAACCTGCAAGAAGACCAGATCTGCTTATGTTATCTCTTTTTATATGCAAAGGACAATCATCTGGTATTAAAATCTTAATTGTGGGTGAGGGCTCGATAAGCAAAACCAGCTATTTTAGTTGAATCCCCTTGGAGGCTGATTTTTGCTGCTTTCTCTTGTTGACATACTGCTAGATTATGAGTCTTGCGTTAGCCTTAAAAAGCAGCGTTGAGAGGTCCCAACGCTGATTTTAAACGCCCGCTGGTATTACGAGTCTGGCAGGTACAGGTGTACCGCTCACTTTTTTTCCACGACTTGAGCATACAGCAAATTCCCTTATGCGTATCCTATCTTTTCAATGGGACTTGCATAACACCAGTATTACGAGTCTTGGAAAAAGTGAGCGATACACCCTCTCCTGTCAAGACTCCTACCGCATTTAAAAGTCAGTAGTTAAGAGTTTTATGGGCTAATGCCGTAACATAAAACTCTTAACTAAAGTGCTAAAAAGTACACTAGCATCCATAAACTACCTATTAACCCCTAAACCAAGCCCCCCCCACATCACAAACAGTTAATTAAAGTTTTTAACCCCTAATCTGTCGAACGGACATCGCCGCCACTTCAATAAATATATTAACCCCTAAACAGCCGCACTCCCACCTCGCAAACACTAGTTAAATTTTATTAATCCCTAATCTGCCGTCCCTAACATCGCCGACACCTACCTACATTTATTAACCCCTAATCTGCTGCCCCCAACGTCGCCAGCCACTATATTAAATGTATTAACCCCTAAACCTAAGTCTAACCCTAACCCTAACACCCCCCTAACTTAAATATAATTTAAATAAAACTAAATAAAATTACTACAATTAAATAAATTATTCCTATTTAAAACTAAATACTTACCTATAAAATAAACCCTAAGATAGCTACAATATAACTAATAATTACATTGTATCTAGCTTAGGTTTTATTTTTATTTTACAGGCAAGTTTGTATTTATTTTAACTAGGTACAATAGTTATTAAATAGTTATTAACTATTTAATAACTTCCTAGTTAAAATAAATTCAAAAGTACCTGTAAAATAAACCCTAACCTAAGTTACAATTAAACCTAACACTACCACTATAATTAAATTAATTCCCTAAATTAACTACAATTAAATTAAATAAACTAAAGTACGGGGAAAAAACCCCACTAAATTACAGAAAAAAATAAAATAATTACAAGAATTTTAAGCTAATTACACCTAATCTAATCCCCCTAATAAAATAAAAAAGCCCCCCAAATAATAAAAAGTCCTACTCTACACTAAATTACAAATAGCCCTTAAAAGGACCTTTTGCGGGGCATTGCCCCAAAGTAATCAGCTCTTTTACCTGTAAAAAAAAATACAATACCCCCCAACATTAAAACCCACCAGCCACACACCCAACCCTACCCTAAAACCCACCCAATAAAACCCACCCAATCCCCCCCTTAATAAAACCTAACATTAACCCCTTGAAGATCACCCTACCTTGAGACGTCTTCACCCAGCTGGGCACAAGTGGTCCTCCAGAGGGGCAGAAGTCTTCATCCGATCCGGGCAGAAAAGGTCCTCCAGACAGCCAAAAGTCTTCATCCACGCGGCCTCTTCTATATTCATCCATCCGGAGCTGAGCGGGTCCATCTTCAAGACAGCCGACGTGAAGCATCCTCTTCTTCCGCCGACTGCCGACGAATGAAGGTTCCTTTAAATGACATCATCCAAGATGGCGTCCCTTGAATTCGGATTGGCTGATAGGATTCTATCAGCCAATCAGAATTAAGGTAGGAAAAATCCTATTGGTTGGTGCAATCAGCCAATAGGATTGAGCTGGCATTCTATTGGCTGATTGGAACAGCCAGTAGAATGTGAGCTCAATCCTATTAGATGTTTGGATCAGCCAGTAGGATTGAACTTCAATCCTATTGGCTGATTGCATCAGCCAATAGGATTTTTCCTACCTTAATTCAGATTGGCTGATAGAATCCTATAAGCCAATCAGAATTCAAGGGACGCCATCTTGGATGACGTCATTTAAAGGAACCTTCATTTTCGGGAGTCGTCGGAAGAAGAGGATGCTCCGCGTCGGCTGGCTTGAAGATGGACCCGCTCCGCTCCGGATGGATGAAGATAGAAGATGCCGCCTGGATGAAGACTTCTGGCCATCTGGAGGACCTCTTCTGCCTGGATCGGATGAAGACTTCTGCCCCTCTGGAGGACCACTTGTGCCAGGCTGGGTGAAGACGTCTCAAGGTAGGGTGATCTTCAAGGGGTTAGTGTTAGGTTTCATTAAGGGGGGATTGTGTGGGTTTTAGAGTAGGGTTGGGTGTGTGGGTGGTGGGTTTTAATGTTGGGGGGGTATTTTTTATTTTTTTTTTACAGGTAAAAGAGCTGATTACTTTGGGGCAATGCCCTGCAAAAAAGCCCTTTTAAGGGTTATTTGTAATTTAGTATAGGGTAGGGCTTTTTATTATTTTGGGGGGCTTTTTTATTTTATTGGGGGGATTAGATTAGGTGTAATTAGTTTGATATTCTTGTAATTATTTTCTGTAATTTAGTGTTTGTTTTGTTTCATACTTTAGTTTATTTAATTTAATTGTAGATAATTGTAGTTAATTTAGGGAATTAATGTAATTATAGGGGTAGTGTTAGGTGTAATTGTAACTTAGGTAGGGTTTATTTTACAGGTACTTTTGTCTTTATTTTAGCTAGGTAGTTATTAAATAGTTAATAACTCTTTAATAACTATTCTACCTAGCTAAAATAAATACAAACTTGCCTGTAAAATAAAAATAAAACCTAAGATAGATGCAATGTAACTATTAGTTATATTGTAGCTAGCTTAGGGTTTATTTTATAGGTAGGGTTGCACCGATACCATGTTTTTTAGACCGAGTACAAGTACTGATACTTTTTTAAATACTCGCCGATACCAATTACTGATACTTTTTTATGTAATTTTAACAGTGTCCCAAGCACAATACTGACTAATTATTTAAGACAGCTTCTTTATAATTATGAAGAACTGTAACTCAAAAGATATTATTAACCCCTTAATGACCACAGCACTTTTCCATTGTCTGTCCATTTGGGACCAAGGGTATTTTTACATTTTTGCGGTGTTTGTGTTTAGCTGCAATTTTCTTCTTACTCATTTACTGTACCCACACATATTATATACCGTTTTTCTTGCCATTAAATGGACTTTCTAAAAATACCATTATTTTCATCATATCTTATAATTTACTATAAAAAAATTATAAAATATGAGAAAAAAATGGAAAAAAAACACAGTTTTTCTAACTTTGACCCCCAAAATCTGTTACACATCTACAACCACCAAAAAACACCCATGCTAAATAGTTTTTTAATTTTGTCCTGAGTTTAGAAATACCCAATTTTTACATGTTCTTTGCTTTTTTTGCAAGTTATAGGGCCATAAATACAAGTAGCACTTTGCTATTTCCAAACCATTTTTTTGCAAAATTAGCGCTAGTTACATTAAAACACTAATATCTTTCAGGAATCACTGAATATCCCTTGACATGTATATATATATATATATATATATATATATTTTAGACATCCCAAAGTATTGATCTAGGCCAATTTTGGTATATTTCATGCCACCATTTCACCGCCAAATGCGATCAAATACAAAAAATAGTTCACTTTTTCACAAATTTTTTCACAAACTTTCGGTTTCTCACCGAAATTATTTACAAACAGCTTGTGCAATTATGGCATAAATGGTTGTAAATTTTTCTCTGGGATCCCCTTTCTTCAGAAATAGCAGACATATATGGCTTTGGCATTGCTTTTTGGTAATTAGAAGGCCGCTAAATGCCACTGTGCACCACACGTGTATTATGCCCAGCAGTGAAGGGGTTAATTAGGGAGCATGTAGGGAGCTTTTTGGGGTAATTTTAGCTTTAGTGTAGTGTAGTAGACAACCCCAAGTATTGCTAAAGATACCAAAAAGTTGTGTTATTTGAGAAATAAATTGATGTGCGAAAAATCTATAGAAACCTTATAATAAAGGCATAAAATTATTTAATTGGTATAAAAATATTTAATTTCACATAAAAAACACCATCATATGACTAGGCATAAAATATATAATACAACATTTAATAGAGACATCTCTAATATAAACCATTATAATTAATCATTCAAGATGTACTTATTAGATTGTTACGGAGTAGACAGAAAACAGAGATACTTTGTACCTTTTCAGAGGCTTAATCTGTTTTCAGTTGTTAGATACAATAGTATAAATAAATTAAATACTATTTTCTGTGTTCTCTGTATATTAGGTTGTATTCCTTACGAGAAAACATGTAAAAAATATTAAAAAAAAATCTCTTGACAAAACGGTTTTCCTATTTTGTCAGTGTTTACATAAAAATTAAAAACAATTACAAAGTGTTCATAATTGAGCTCATTTTTATGGAAAAGAGTCCGTTTCAGCTGACAATAAGATATAAAGTGTTAAATTTGGCAAGTTCTTAATAGTGAAGCGGTGCAATATTGGCTAACAACAAGATTCTTGTCAAGGAGAGAAGAGAACACAGAAAATAGTATTTATTTTATTTATACTATTGTATCTAACAACTGAAAACAGATTAAGCCTCCGAAAAGGTACAAAGTATCTCTATTTTCTGTCTACTCCGTAACAATCTACGTACATCTTGAATAATTAATTATAGTGGTTCATATTAGAGACATCTCTATTAAATGTTGTATTATATATTTTATGCCTAGTCATATGATGGTGTTTTTTATGTGAAATTAAATATTTTTATACCAATTAAATAATTTTATGCCTTTATTATAAGGTTTCTATAGATTTTTCGCACATCAATTTATTTCTCAAATAACACAACTTTTTGGTATCTTTAGCAGCTAGCGCCCTTACTACACCCACTTTTTCTTTTCACCAATTGTTTAGATTGAAGGATCTAATCTATTCTGTAAGGAGTTTGATACCCCACATTTGACACCAGCGCACTATTATCACACACTTTGCCCAACCCCAAGTATTGATCTAGGCCCATTTTGGTATTTTTCATGCCACCATTTCACCGCCAAATGAGATCAAATTAAAAAAAAACATTACATTTTTCACAATTTTAGGTTTCTCACTGAAATCATTTACAAACAGCTTGTGCAATTATGGCACAAATGGTTGTAAATGCTTCTCTGGGATCCCCTTTGTTCAGAAATAGCAGACATATATGGCTTTGGGGTTGCTTTTTGGTACTTAGAAGGCCGCTAGATGCGACTCACACGTGTATTATGGCTAGCAGTGAAGGGGTTAATTAGGTAGCTTGTAGGGAGCTTGCAGGGTTAATTTTAGCTTTAGTGTAGAGCTCAGCCTCCCACCTGAAACATCAGACCCCCTGATCCCTCCCAAACAGCTCTCTTGCCAGTACTAAAATAAAAGGTATATTTAGGCTTTTTTGTTTTTTTTTAAGCATATTTACATATGCTGCTGTGTAGAACCCCCCCCTTAGCCCCCAACCTGACTGATCCCCCACTAAACAGCTCTCTAACCCTCCCCCTCAGCCTTAATGGGTGCCATCTTGGGTACTTTTTTCCCCTTTTCTGTAGTGTAGCTCTCCCCCCCACCAAATACCAACCCCCCCACCCCCTCCTAGATACCTTCGATTGATTTTTTTTCAAAATTAAAATATCCCTTTCTCCTAATTTTATAACACAATCTTTTCTGTAGTGTCGTGGTTCCCACCCACTCCCGCCCTGTGCACGCACCCACCCTGCCCCCCCGTGCACGCGCGCACGCCCCCACCGCTCCCGCCCCCCTCTACATTACCCGGCCCATCGATGGCCGCCCACCCGCCTCCCAAGTCGGCTCCCACCCACCAACGATACCGGCCATCAATGTCCGGTGCAGAGAGGGCCACAGAGTGTCTCTCTCTGCATCGGATGGCCAAGGGGTGTTATTGCAGGATGCATCAATATCAAGGCATCACTGCAATAACCGGAAAGCAGCTGGAAGCAAGCAGGATCGCTTCCAGCCACTTTAAACCCCTAATGTCGTACAGGGTATGTTGCTGGTCTTTTAAGACCAGGTTGTGTGCGACGTACCCTGTACGACATGCGTCGTTAAGGGGTTAAATAATAAAAGTTTTATTTGCTTGTTGTCACAAAGTTGTAAAGACTCAAAAATTTCAAAGAACACGTTTATAAATAAAAATATCACATTAAAATATCTTCATAATAACAATGAATAACAAATGTAATATAACAACCAACTAAAAGTGCAATACAGTAAATAATATACCAGTGCACTGTTTAAACATGGGGAACAACAATATGGGCTAGCTTTTATTTGAGTGGTAAGCTTTACCAATGCTCTCTTTGCATGTCCAACTCCATTAAAGTCTATTGAGTTGGAAATGTGAACAGAGCATTGGTAAAGCTTATATATCAAATGTAATCTAAATCTAGTCCTATTATTGTAAGATGTGTGTTCATATAAAAAAAAAAGTTAATTCCTATAAACACTCTTCCTGCAATCATATAAGATAAGGATGTTCCTCAGAGTACAGTATGTTTTGAGCATAATTGTGCAAGATAAGAACTAGCAGTATAACAGGCAATCTAGCAATTATAATAGTTTTTCAAAAGTTTGTCTGAACGAGGTACAGTGATCTCTCCTACAATAATACAATACAACAGCAATTTGAATTGGTAGAACAGAAGTGAACCATTTTCAGTTGAGTCTCCACTACAGCTTAAAATAAAATGGGAACATGCAGTTTTAAAAAAACTCCACAAGATAGCGTATGGGTAGGAAGTGGAGGTATCGGTTTAAGTATCGGTGCATTTGCATGAGTACAAGTACTCATGCAAATACTTGGTATCGGCACCGATACTGATACTAGTATCAGTATCGGTGCAACCCTGTTTATAGGTAAGTATTTAGTTTTAAATAGGAATAATTAATTTAATTGTAGTTATTTTATTTAGATTTATTTAAATTATATTTAAGTTAGGGAGGTGTTAGGGTTAGGGTTAGACTTAGGTTTAGGGGTTAATATCTTTATTATAGTGGCGACGACGTTGGAGGCAGCAGATTAGGGGTTAATACATTTAATATAGTTGCAGCGACGTTGGGGGTGGAAGATTAGGGGTTAATAAATATAATGTAGGTGGCAGCGATGTTGGGGGCGTTAGATTAGGGGTTCAAAGGTATAATGTAGGTGGCGGCTGTGTCTGGAGCGGCAGATTAGGGGTTAATAATATTATACAGGTGTCGGCGATGTTGGGGGCAGCAGATTAGGGGTTAATAAGTGTAAGATTAGGGGTGTTTAGACTCGGGGTTCATGTTAGGGTGTTAGGTGTAGACATAACTTTTATTTCCCCATAGGAACCAATGGGGCTGCGTTAGGAGCTGAACGTTGCTTTTTTGCAGGTGTTAGGTTTTTTTTTCAGCCGAAACTGCCCCATTGATTCCTATGGGGAAATCGTGCACGAGCACGTTTAGCCAGCTTACCGCTACCGTAAGCAACGCTGGTATTGAGGTGAGATGTGGAGCTAAATTTTGCTCTCCGCTCACTTTTTAGAGGCTAACGCTGGGTTGAAAAAAACCTGTAATACCAGCGTTGTTTGTTGGTGAGCGGTGAGCATAAACTAAGCATTAGCACCGCACCCCTGTTAACGCAAAACTTGTAATCTCGGTGTTCATAGATAATATTCTAGTAGGTGGTTGTTTTAATGGGCAAAACAGCAATTTCAAATATCAAAATAAAAGTAAATGATTTGTAAATGGATCATTGGGAGCACATTAAAGGGGAGAAAATATTAAAGTGTAAAGTTCCTTTAAGTATATCAGTTGCTTTGGATACAGTTAAGTGTGCAATATAATGAGTCATGACTGTATATTGTAATGTTGTTTGTATGTGTTTAATAAAATGAGATGAGTTTAGTGTCTGGTTAATCAGTCATATCAGAAAGCATAAAAGTATTATGACAGTATTAAAAAACACTTAGAATGCTAGATGTTTTAGCGTAATGTAACATTATGTACATTTGTAATGATACATCATGTAATATGTGTACTATTAAATTGACAGTTGTAGCAATAGCACGTGACAATAATGATAATATTATATTTGTATAGCTAACTTACTGAGGGTCTCAGCCAGACAACTCCTTCTGCTCCCAGTTCATTCACTCCCAGGGATGAAGGATTTGCAGGGAATGTTTCATCCTCAAACAGTGTATTAGCTGCCAGGGATTGAGCCTTCAAAGCCTCAAAATCCTGCTCTGAAAGCTTCAGTGGAGTTTGATGAGTACCCGCAGCAGCAGCAGCACCTGACATGTTGTTGTAGTTCAGCAGCTCTAAAGCAAGTGAAGAGGTTTGCACAGTGGTAGGCAGATTTGTAATATAAAGTATTAGCCAGATGTCATGAATACCTTGCTTAGAGCTATCCCCTCCAGCTCCTTATAGGAGGGGTGAGAACATCTTAGAACAGCAGAGTCACAAGGTGCAATATGAGATTTACTAATAAGTTTATGTAATAACGGTACAGCACATTGTCATGCTGCCATTTACAAACTTGAAAGTGTTGTTTTAAAGGGACATGAAACCCAGTTTTTTTTTCCCCATGATTTAGGTAGAACATACAATTTTAAACAACTTTCCACTTTACTTCTATTATCCAATTTGCTCATTCTCTTGGTATCATTTGTTGAAGAAGCAGCAATGCACTACTGGTTTCTAACTGAGCACATGAGTGACCCAATGCCAATCAGTATATACATGCAGCCATCAATCAGCAGCTAGAACCTAGGTTCTTTGCTGCTCCTGAGCTTTCCTAGATAAACCTTTCAGCAAAGGATAACACGAGAAGGAAGCCAGTAAAATAATAGAAGTAAATTGAAAAGTTGTTTAAAATCACATGCTCTTTCTGAATCATGAAAGAAAAAAAAAAAATTAGTTTTGGTAAAATCCAAATTTAACTTTCATTTACTTCTATTATATCATTTGTTTTGTTCTTTTGGTATTCTTTGTTGAAAAGCATACCTAGGTAGGCTCAGGGGCAATGCACTACTGGGAGCTAGCTGCTGACTGGTAGCTGCACATTTATGCCTCTTGTCATTGGCTCATCCAATGTGTTCGGCTATCTCCCATTAGTGCATTGATTCTCCTTCAGCAAAGGATACTAAGTCCCTGATGATCAAAAGTGCTGCAAGGCAGTGATATATTCAAAAGGGATCCAATGCGATGTTGAGGATGCCAGCAAAATATTCAAAAGTGCTGACATTATTGTTTAATGGCAGCATCACAGAGGGTGTTTTACTGCACATTGCAATGGGTGTCAATGCTGGTGAAATATTCCAAGCAGCATTCTGCCACAACTCCCCAAAGCAAACACCCCTCTTACCTATGAACCCCTAAACTACCACAACCCCCAGCGCAAACTAACCCTACACTACTTAACTACTTAAAGGGACACTGAATCCAATTTTTTTCTAATTTACTCCTATTATCAAATTTTCTTCATTCTCTTGGTATCTTTATTTGAAATGCAAGAATGTAAGTTTAGATGCCGGCCCATTTTTGGTGAACAACCTTGGTTGTCCTTGCTGATTGGTGGATAAATTGATCCACCAATAAAAAAGAGCTGTCCAGAGTCCTGAACCAAAAAAAAGTTTAGATGCCTTCTTTTTAAAATAAAGATAGCAAGAGAACGAAGAAAAATTGATAATAGGAGTGAATTAGAAAGTTGCTTAAAATTGCATGCTCTATCTGAATCACGAAAGAAAAAAATTGAGGTGTCCCTTTAACTGCTAACCCCCTTAAGATACTTAACCTAACACCCCCTAAGTTATACAAAATCACAAACACTAATATTACAAAAAATAAAAAACACATTACAAAAAAAACAAACAAAGCACTACCAAAATAAAAAAACAAAAACAGTTATGCCTATCCTAAAACTAAAGTTCCCTATACAAACACTAAAACCTGAAAAGGACATTTTGCAGGGCACAATAATCCCTAATCTAAAACCAAAGTAACCTCCACCCCCAAAGCCTAACTTAAAAACCTAAACTAAAAATGGCCCTGATAAGATTATTTAGTAATGTCCTAAAGTGATTTCAGCTCTTTTGCCTACTATAAAAAAACTATTCTTAAAAAAAAGGACTGCCGACATGAAGATGAAGAGGACCGCCCCGGAAGACTGTCACCATAAAGAAAGAAGATGAGCGCCGCCGGAGCTGATCACGTAGGAGCGGGAGTCTAGTTTGGGTGAGAAGAAACTTTGGGGATTTTTTAATAGGTTTTTTTATTATTATTTTTTTTTAGCCCAAAAGAGCTTAAATTACTTTAGGGCAATCTTTTTTTTTTAAAGATAGGATATTTTTTTTAGGTTAGGGTTTTTTAGTTTTTTATTGGGCAAAAGAGCTGTTAGATTTTAGGACAAGACGCTACCAAATGTCCTTATCAGGGCAATGTCCAACAAAATGCACTTTTTTATGGGCAAAAGAGCTATGTTCACTTTAGAACACTTCCCTACCAAAAGCATTTCTTAGGGCAATGCCCAACCAAATGCCCTTTTCAAGGCAATCTTTTTTTAGGATACAGGTTTTTTTAGTGGGCAAAGGAGCTGAAATTATTTCAGGACAATGCCCTAGCAAATGCAATGTTCAGTTTTTTTAGATAGGCTTTTTATTTGGGGGTTGAGGGTTTAGAATGTGGTTGTATTTTTTGGCGTTAGGACTATTGCTATGGTAGCTTTTAGCGTTATTATAGGGTTTTTTACATTAGGGTGAGTTATATTTTAAAGAGCAGTTTAGTTTTAGTATAGGCATAAATGTGTTTTTTATTTTTGGCAGTCTTGTTTATTTTTTATTTTCTTTGGTAATGTGTTTTTTTTATTTCCAGTAATTTTAGCGTTTGTTATTTTTTGTAAGTTAGGGTATGTAAGCTTAGAGGTCTGGGGGTTAGCTGTTAGGTAGAATTGTAGGGGTAGTTTGGATTGGTGGGGTGCTATAGTTTAGGGGTTAATAGTTTTGGGGGGTGGTTAGCTAATTAAATTAGGGCAGATTGGGGGTTAATAGTGTAGAAGGCTTAAGTTGCCCTAGTGGTGAGGGCGCATACGGGGTTAATAGTAAATGTAGCATTGCATTTATACACCAGTGTTTTTCAACCAGTGTGCCGTGGCACACTAGTGTGCCGTGAGAGATCCTCAGGTGTGCCGCGGCAGACTGACAACAGTGCGGGGGTGTTTGTGAATGAATGTCAATATGTCATGTATAGTTTGTAGGAGGCATGGCATGACAGCACAGTACAGTGTGTGTATATATATATATATATATATATATATATATATATATATATATATACTGTATATATATCCTGTATTAGGCTACAATGTGTGATTTTATAAAATTTTGGGATGGTGGTGTGCCACAGGATTTTTTAATGTAAAAAAGTGTGCCACGGCAAAAAAAAGGTTGCAAATCACTGCTATACACAATGTTAAAATGATATGCATTGTCATGTATACATTTTAAATTTAAATATATAATTTAAAATAAATATTTATGTTTAAAATAATAAAATGAACACGCAAAAATAACTACATTTTAAATTATATATGACAATGAATATCATTTTAACATTGTATATAAATGTAGCTCCTATAGTTATAATAGGGAGTTATTTTTAGTATACTTTAATACACCTAAATTATGAGTTTTGCGCTATACAGGGTGCATAAAGAACAAAAAAAAATAAGTATCGCACTTTCCATAGCGCTGCCCTTACGAGTTACTGAAAAACTTCCTTGTGCTGTGCGGTATGGTGCGTTAAGCTCCATACCGCACAATAGCCAAGGGCTGAGTTTACGTGCTCATTCACGCTTTCCCCCATAGACATCAATGAGGAGAGAGTGTTAGAAAAAAACTAACACCTGTGATCGCAGAATGGCAAATCGCTGTATCTTAACCCCATTGATGTCTATGGGGCCTATTTATCCCCGTGTTTCTGGCGAGGCTTCAGGCTCGTCAGAAACACAAGTTATAAAGCAGAAGTCTAAAGACCGCTGCTCCATAATCTGTCCACCTGCTCTGAGGCCGCAGACAGCAATTAAACCCGATCAGATACGATCGGGTTGATTGACACCCCCTGCTAGCGGCCGATTAGCCGTATATCTGCAGGGGGTGGCATTGCACCAGCAGTTCACCAGGACTGCTTTTGCAATGCTGAATGCGGAGAACGAATACTGTCCGCATTCAGAGATGTCTGTCGGACATGATCCGCTGATCAGATCATGTCGGACAGACATTTGATAAATCGGCCCCTATGAGGAAAAGGAAATTACGTTTAAATGTAACATCCTAACATAAACCCCTAGTCTAAACACCCCTAATCTGCCACTTCCCGATAACGCCGACACTAAATAAAGTATTTAACCCCTAATCTGCTGCTCCCCGACATCGCCAACACTAAATAAACCTATTAACCCCTAAACCTCTGGCCTCCCACATCGCAACTAATAAATAAAACTATTAATGCCTAATCCGCCGCCCACCCACATCGCTACTACAATAAAACTATTAACCCCTAAACCGGTGGCCCCCCACATCGCCAACACTATAATAAAGTATTAACCTCTAAACCACCAGCCCCCCACATCGCAAGTAATAAACTAAACCTATTAACCCCTAAACTGCCAACTCCCCACATTGCAAGTAATAAACTAAACCTATTAACCCCTAAACTGCCAACTCCCCACATCGTAACTAATAAACTAAACCTATTAACCCCTAAACCGCCGGCCTCCCCATATTGCAAAACACTAAATTAAACTATTAACCCCTAAACCTAACACCCCCTAACTTTAAATTAAAAGTTATAATATTACTATCTTAAAATAAATAAAAACTTTCCTGTGAAATAAAAAAACCTAAGATTAAACTATAAATTTGTAACATAACTATTCTAATAAAATAAAATAAACT
The DNA here is from genome assembly GCF_027579735.1 of Bombina bombina. Lineage (NCBI taxonomy): Eukaryota > Metazoa > Chordata > Amphibia > Anura > Bombinatoridae > Bombina > Bombina bombina. Next base: position 1,152,214,892 of record NC_069502.1, on the reverse strand, counting down.
ACCAATTAAAAATCCTAAATTACAAATTTAAATAAACCTAATACTACGAAAAAAATTAAAAAAATCTAACATTACAAAAAAAACAAAAAAAAAACGCTTAAAGGTACAGTCTACACCAGAATTTTTATTGTTTTAAAAGATAGATAATCCCTTTATTACCCATTCCCCAGTTTTGCATAACCAACACAGTTATATTAATATACTTTTAACCTCTGTGATTATCTTGTATCTAAGCCTCTGCAAACTACCCCTTTATTTCAAATGTAGCAAATGTAATACCTCTTCATAAAAAGGGCAGTAGAGAAGAATCTGGCAACTACAGGCCAGTTAGTTTAACTTCAGTAGTAGGGAAATTAATGGAAAGCCTCTTAAAAGAAAGAATTTTGACTTACATAAAGACAAACAATTTAGAGGACCAAAATCAGCATGGTTTTACTTCAGGGAGATCATGTCAGACTAATCTAATTGACTTCTTTGATTATGTAACAAAAGTATTAGACAAGGGAGGAGCAGTTGATGTAGCATATCTAGATTTCAGCAAAGCATTTGACACCGTCCCACACAATAAACTTATTCACAAACTATATCTCCTTGGTCTAGATTCAAAAATTGTGAACTGGGTGGAATGCTGGCTTAAGGACAGAAAACAAAGTGTCTTAGTAAATGGAGTTCATTCAGCAGAGGGGGCTGTTACTAGTGGTGTTCCTCAGGGGTCAGTTCTGGGGCCTGTTTTGTTTAACATATTTATCTGCGATATCAGCAAAGGGCTACAGGGGAAAGTATGTCTCTTTGCAGATGATACAAAAATTTGCAACAGAGTGGATGTTCCAGGGGGGGTAGACAAAATGAGAAGTGATATACAACAATTGGAGGATTGGACAAACGACTGGGATCTAAAGTTTAACACAGCAAAGTGTAAAATAATGCATTTAGGGAAGAAAAATCCAAATGTTAATTACAGACTCAATGACACTTTACTGACTGTTACAGACGAGGAACAGGACTTGGGAATTATTATTTCAGATGATTTAAACTTGGTAAACAATGTAGTAATGCAGCGAGTAAGGCTAGCAGAATGCTTGGATGTATTGGTAGAGGTATTTGCAGCAGAAATAGTAAGGTTCTTATGCCACTTTATAGATCATTAGTTAGGCCTCATCTTGAGTATTGTGTGCAGTTCTGGAGACCATATCTTCAGAAGGATATTAACAAACTTGAATCTGTGCAAAGGAGGGCTACCAAAATGGTACATGGTCTAAATAATAAAACTTACCAGGATAGGCTCAATGACCTAAATATGTATAGCTTAGAGGAGAGAAGGGAAAGAGGTGATATGATAGCAACTTTCAAGTACATTAAAGGGTTTAGTAAAACTGAGGCTGTGGGTATTTTACATAAAATGGAAAATTCAAGAACAAGGGGTCATGAGCTCAAGCTAAAGGGTAGTAGATTCAGGAGTAATTTGAGGAAGCACTTCTTTACAGAAAGAGTGATTGATTTATGGAATAAACTTCCTCAAGAGGTAGTAGCAACAAACACTGTGGGGGACTTTAAAAATGCATGGGACAAGCATAGGGCTATCCTACGAACTAGATAAGTTTATACTGTTAGGTAAGGTCGGGCAGACTTGCTGGGCCTATGGCTCTTATCTGCCGTCAATATCTATGTTTCTATGTTTCTATGTTTCTATTTCAGTTCTTTTGACAGACTTGCAGTTTAGCCAATCAGTGCCTGCTCCCAGATAACTTCACGTGCATGAGCACAGTGTTATCTATATGAAAAACATGAACTAACACCCTCTAGTGGTGAAAAACTGTTAAAATGCATTCTGAAAAGAGGTGGCCTTCAAGGTCTAAGAAATTAGCATATGAACCTCCTAGGTTAAGCTTTCAACTAAGAATACCAAGAGAACAAAGCAAAATTGGTGATAAAAGTAAATTGGAAAATTGTTTAAAATTACATGCCCTATCTGAATCATGAAAGTTTATTTTGGACTAGACTGTCCCTTTAAGTTACGAAAAATAAAAAAACACTAAAGGGGCAGTATACAATAAAAATTTGTATTGTTTTAAAAGATACATAATCCCTTTATTACCCATTATCCAGTTTTGCATAACCAACACAGTTATATTAATATATTTTTACCTCTGTGATTACCTTGTATCTAGGCATCTTCTGACAGCCCCCTGATCACATGACTGTAACTATTTATTATCTATTGACTTGCATGTAGTACTGTGTTGTGCTAAATCTTAAATAACTCCCCGGGCGTGGACACAGTGTTATCTATATGGCCCACATGAACTATCAGTCTCTTGTTGTGAAAAGCAATTAATAAAGCATGTGACAAGAGGCGGCCTTCAAGGGCTTAGAAATTAGCATAGGAGTCTATCTAGGTTTAGTTTAAACTAAGAATACCAAGATAACAAAGCAATTTTGAGGATAAAAGTTAATTGGAAAGTTGATTAAAATTACAAGTCATATCTGAATAATGAAAGTTTAATTTTGACTAGACTGTCCCTTAAAATTACAAAAAATGAAAAACGAAATTATTCAAAATAATAACAATTACACCTAATCTAATAGCCCTATAAAATCGAAAAGTCCCCCCAAAATAAAAACACCCCCTAACCTAACAATAAACAACCAATAGCCCTTTAGAGGGGCTTCTGTAGGGCATTGCCCTAAGTTAAACAGCTCTTTCATATTAACAAATGACAAAGTCCCCACTAAAAGTAAAATCTCCACCCAACCAACCCCCCAAAATAAAAAACCTAAGTCTATAAATATCCTAAGCTACCCATTGCCCCTAAAGGAGCATTTGTATGGGCATTGCCCTTAAAAGGGCATGCAGAGCTTTTACTGCCCTTAAAAGGCTATTCAGCTATTTTACTGGCCATACCTAATTTTAAAAAAAAAAACACCCAAAAAAATAAAAAATAAAACAGGCTGAAATGCATAAAGCATTTTGGAAAGCAAATTGACAATAGATTCTGATTGACCCCTTAATGTTTAAATCAAACCAGGGAGAAAGTTTGGATTCTTGAGAAAAAAATATTCTGAAAATATGTTAATGAGCTGAGAAAGGAGTTAATATGGCCTGATGTAATATTATATGCCAAAATTAAAACAGATTAAGATGTCTCTACCTTCTTAAAAAAAACAAAAAAAAAACTTTATCTGTTCATGTTAACCCATCAAGTAACATCACTAGATAACAAATACAAAGTGCAGCTTACATAGACAGGAGACTAGATACACAGATATTATGTAGTTACTAACAAGTGGAGGATGCAGGTACCACTGGAGCACAATGCAGAATAGTTGTACATCTGGAGAACGAGGTAGGATAGTGGTAACCACTGGAGAATAAGGCAGAATGCAGGTACATCTGGAGCAAAAGGTAGGATAGTGGTACCTCTGGAGAATAAGGCAGAATGCAGGTACATCTGGAGCACAAGGTAGGATAGTGGTACCTCTGGAGAATAAGGCAGAATGCAGGTACATCTGGAGCACAAGGTAGGATAGTGGTACCTCTGGAGAATAAGGCAGAATGCAGGTACATCTGGAGCACAAGGTAGGATAGTGGTACCTCTGGAGAATAAGGCAGAATGCAGGTACATCTGGAGCACAAGGTAGGATAGTGGTACCTCTGGAGAATAAGGCAGAATGCAGGTACATCTGGAGCACAAGGTAGGATAGTGGTACCTCTGGAGAATAAGGCAGAATGCAGGTACATCTGGAGCACAAGGTAGGATAGTGGTACCTCTGGAGAATAAGGCAGAATGCAGGTACATCTGGAGCACAAGGTAGGATAGTGGTACCTCTGGAGAATAAGGCAGAATGCAGGTACATCTGGAACACAAGGTAGGATAGTGGTGCCACAAGAGAACAAGATAGGAAAGTGCAGGGCCGGACTGGGACCAAAAAGAGGCCCGGGCATTTTAGGGCAAAGAAATCACACAGCCCCTTCTCACACAGCCCCTTCTCACCCTCCTCTCCCTCACACAGTCCCCTTCTCACCCTCTTCTCTCTCACACAGTCCCCTTCTCATCCTTCTCTCTCTCACACAGCCCCTTCTCACCCTCCTCTCTATCACACAGCCCCTTCTCACCCTCCTCTCTATCACACAGCCCCTTCTCACCCTCCTCTCCCTCACACAGCCCCTTATCACCCTCCTCTCCCTCACACAGCCCCTTCTCACCCTCCGCTCCCTCACACAGCCCCTTCTCACCCTCCTCTCCCTCACACAGCCCCTTCTCACCCTCCTCTCTATCACACAGCCCCTTCTCACCCTCCTCTGCCTCACACAGTCCCCTTCTCACCCTCCTCTCTCTCACACAGCCCCTTCTTACCCTCCTCTCTATCACACAGCCCCTCACTGCAGAGTGCAGACTGCAGACTCAGCTGTACATACAGTGTTACACAGATGTGACAGAGATAGACACAGTTAGTACTGCTGACTGAGTCTGAGATCACTTACTAAGCTAAAGCTGTAGTGTAAACTACAATCATACTACTGTATAAGTGTAAATATAATAAATAATAATAATGTTAATATATTAATTGTATATATATATAATATTAAGGTCCTCTGAGACTGAGAGCACATCACCAGACCTGACGGTCACCTACCTGCCCTGCTGTCGGCCACTTGCTGAGTCGCAGCCTCCTCAGTCCTGACGACGTCCTCCTCCTCATCATTAGATTCATCGCTGGCAGCCTGTCGCTGCTCTCCCCCACCGGCCTCATGGAATGCGGCCCGGCCGGGCCGGCCCCAATCCAAACCATTATGCAGGACTATTTGGGTAACTAAGTTGGACTCGAGCAATGGAGCCTAGCAGCTAGGCCCTAGCCTGTAGCCTCACTCAGCCTGGATTCTGGGTAGACCGCCTCGTGAGTCAGGACCCGGCTCAGGGAAACATATTTTCAACCTCACCGCCTGCTCCAGCAGCTCCCCACCCTCCGCCTCCAACCTGACACAGACATGTCACGTGGTGGACACGGCACGCGGCATGAGTGTGTAGCCGTGTGCAGGGCGTGTGTCTATCACAGTCTGCGCGCCATCGCCAAACATTCCAGATTCCATGGGCCTCCCCCCCATTCTGATTGGCCGCACTATCTGCACATTCGCACTGCTTCCGGCCCCTGTGAGTGACATCAGACTCCGACATCACTCACAGGGGCCAGAAGCAGTGCGCATGTGCAGACAGTGTGGCCAATCAGACTGGGGGGGAGGCCCATCATGGAATCTGGAATGTTTGTACTTTGTAGATGGTGCGGCGGCCGCGCCGGCGGCCCTGAAAGAATCCTGATTGCGGGCTTGGCCTTGGCTGATTACCATTACCAATTTGCAATTGAGAGACTTGTGGGCCGTTGCAACTTCTTGTTATAGTATTGTACGGTACGGCGGCCGCATGCGCACACTGAGCTCCGAGCGGCAGTGACCACAAGAGTAAAAACACTAGTAAAGTTGATTTTTGCAGTAGTACAAACAAATATATATTTAACATTAGATTACAAGATTTATTTATTAAATATTAAAAAAAAAAAAAAGTTGGCAATTTTTTTTCTATGCTGTTGCGTGATGTCGCAGTGGGCAGGGCTAAACTACCATGCGGCCTACCGGGCAAATGCCCGGTATGCCCAGCAGCCAGTCCGGCCTGGGAAAGTGGTTAACACAAAACAGTGTAAATAGGGGCGCTATCACTTTAATAGTAGAGACTCAGATGCTTGGTGTGAATAGATACTCAAAGTGTCTATTAAACACAATAAAGTGTAAAAAGGGGCACTAACACTTTAAGAATGTCCAATCTGCAATGACTGCGGAAACAAATATTTGGTATAAATTGTTACTCAGAATTGCAATAAGTGATATGTAGATATGTAATGTGTAAATACAAATTACAATAATGCATATATATATAATATAACCTATATAGATATACTTCAAGGTGCAAAAAATAGAAAACTGGTTTCACTTGATCGTGGAGGAGAGCTTGCCAGACAGCTCAGAGGCTCTGGCCTGCCTAGTCTGCACTACATTACCGTGCTAGACCACAAAGAACACATCAGAGTGAAACACACTGCTGTACAGTTGTTCCTGTCATTTATACCTGGAGAGAGTTCACCGGACAACTCAGAGGATCCGGTCTGCTTAGTTTGCACTACATTACAGTGCTTGAATACATGTGAGTGTATTCAAAATTGTATATCTAGCATATATTTGCAGAATCACGCTATGTTGGTGCCATCTCCCTTTTCTAAAGATAGGAAAGTGCTACCACTGGAAAACAAGGCAGGATGCAGGTACATCTGGAACACAAGGTAGAGATGGGGGAGAGAGTAAGCGCTAAAAAGCTTAAAAGGCTAGTAAAAAGTACATTTTAATACATATAAAAAAAAAAAAAATATATAAATTTTTATATGTATTAAAATGTACTTTTTACTAGCCTTTTAAGCTTTTTAGCGCTTACTCTCTCCCCATCTTAACTTTTATATTGTTAGCCTACTAGGAGGCTATATAGTTAGTAAGCTTAAGGCCCTGGGTGTAGCGCTCGGTCCACTTCTCCTGTTCTTATGGAACACAAGGTAGGATAGTGGTGCCACAAGAGAACAAGATATGAAAGTGGTACCACTGGAACACAAGGCAGGATGCAGGTACATCTGGAGCACACGGTAGGATAGTGGTACCTTTGGAGCACAAGGTAAGATAGTGGTAACCACTGCAGAATAAGGCAGAATGCAGGTACCACTGAGCAAAAGGTAGGATAGTGGTACCATTGGAACACTAGGCAGGATGCAGGTACATCTGAAGCACAAGGTAGGATGCAGGTACATCTGAAGCACAAGGTAGGATGCAGGTACATCTGAAGCACAAGGTAGGATGCAGGTACATCTGGAGCACAAGGTAGGATAGTGGTGCCACTAGAGAACAAGATAGGAAAGTGGTACCACTGGAACACAAGGCAGGATGCAGGTACATCTGAAGCACAAGGTAGGATGCAGGTACATCTGGAGCACAAGGTAGGATAGTGGTGCCACTAGAGATCAAGATAGTAAAGTGGTACCACTGGAACACAAGGCAGGATGCAGGTACATCTGAATCACAAGGTAGGATGCAGGTACATCTGAAGCACAAGGTAGGATGCAGGTACATCTGAAGCACAAGGTAGGATGCAGGTACATCTGGAGCACAAGGTAGGATGCAGGTACATCTGGAGCACAAGGTAGGATAGTGGTGCCACTAGAGAACACGATAGGAAATTGGTACCACTGGAACACAAGGCAGGATGCAGGTACATCTGAATCACAAGGTAGGATACAGGTACATCTGAAGCACAAGGTAGGATGCAGGTACATCTGAAGCACAAGGTAGGATGCAGGTACATCTGGAGCACAAGGTAGGATGCAGGTACATCTGGAGCACAAGGTAGGATAGTGGTGCCACTAGAGAACAAGATAGGAAATTGGTACCACTGGAACACAAGGCAGGATGCAGGTACATCTGAAGCACAAGGTAGGATGCAGGTACATCTGAAGCACAAGGTAGGATGCAGGTACATCTGAAGCACAAGGTAGGATGCAGGTACATCTGGAGCACAAGGAAGGATATTGGTGCCACTAGAGAACAAGATAGGAAAGTGGTACCACTGGAACACAAGGCAGGATGCAGGTACATCTGGAGCACAAGGTAGGATGCAGGTACATCTGAAGCACAAGGTAGGATGCAGGTACATCTGAAGCACAAGGTAGGATGCAGGTACATCTGAAGCACAAGGTAGGATGCAGGTACATCTGGAGCACAAGGAAGGATGCAGGTACATCTGGAGCACAAGGAAGGATATTGGTGCCACTAGAGAACAAGATAGGAAAGTGGTACCACTGGAACACAAGGCAGGATGCAGGTACATCTGGAGCACAATGTAGGATGGAGGTACATCTGAAGCACAAGGTAGGATGCAGGTACATCTGAAGCACAAGGTAGGATGCAGGTACATCTGAAGCACAAGGTAGGATGCAGGTACATCTGGAGCACAAGGAAGGATATTGGTGCCACTAGAGAACAAGATAGGAAAGTGGTACCACTGGAACACAAGGCAGGATGCAGGTACATCTGAAGCACAAGGCAGGATGCAAGTACATCTGAAGCACAAGGTAGGATGCAGGTACATCTGGAGCACGTAGCTCTATGAATTGGGTAGAATTTATACTTTCTTTTCTAAACCTCATAAAAACTATACACAATTTTCCTTATTTTGTGATATATAGACATTATATTTAAATCAAGTTGGTTAAAAGTCAAATGTGGGCCTGGCCTGCTCATCATGCAGTTTATGCCAACAGAGCCCTTCTGAGTGATTTCAGAGCCTTTCTCTTCCTCGAGGTTGTCTAACATTCTACAAACTGATCATAGGGTGGATGATATCACCAAGGAATTTAAGAAATTCCTTTACTTTAATGACATATTTCAGATGGGAGATTATATCCTTTGGGCCACCCTTATGGCCTTCTTTCATCAAGAGAACTGCACAGCTGAAGAAGCAACATGGTACTAATCTCTCAACTTCTCACGTCTTGCAATAAAAAGGCTCTTGATCCAGCAGTAAGACACAGAGGATTAAGCAAGCTCTGTTTAAACTGAAACAACAATTTTATCATAAGGGTAATAGGAATGACCATTTACTTACAAATAATTTTAAGCAGCATATACTTGTTAACATGATATCCCCTGGAAGAATAATCTTTTCACCAAACAATTTTCTTCCTATTATCAGTCCTTGTATGTATGTATTGTATTGGGTACTTGTAATGCTCGGCTAATCACCCGTAAGGGTCTCAAGGCGCTGCTCATTTTATCGACCTCGGAAGGATGAAAGGCTGAGTGGACCTCGCCGGGGATCAAACATGCAACCCTTGGGTTGCTACAGAGCTCAGCCACAGTGCATTAGCATGCTGAGCTATCTGTCCGGTATGGCTTAGACTCTTCTATGGTGGGGAAGTAAGCTGATTGATGTGAATGAGATTCAGTTATTGTTGCTTTGCCTCTCCCCTCCAAAGATTTCAGATGAGACAACTGAGGTTTTTTTGGCCAAATCTCCTTGGAGGAGGTAGAGAAAGCTACTCAGAGTCTGAAATTCAAAAGGGCCCTGGGGTCTGATGAGTTTATCTTACTCTGTTATAAAAAGTTTAAAAAAAAAGTTCACGGTATGAATTTTCACTATTAGGTTATAAGTCGGTGCCTTGTGTTGTATATTTTGTGAATTTTGCAAAACTTTAATAAAGATAATGTTTAAAAAAACAAAGAAATAATAAAAGTTTTAATTTTCAGGTGACATCCTTTCGAAAAAAAAGAAATACCGTGCATTTAAATGCCCATTCTTAGAAAACGTTAAATAAATTGAGATATTCAGAAGAGAAGTTGAATTACATATTAAAAAAATAAATAAATGAAAATCAATGTCTTTGCTTAAGAAGGTGAAATGCAGGACATAGAGGTGAGCCAGAGTTTAACATTTTCAGTGCTGAGCCATTTTCCCCTTTTTTTCCTCTGATTTTTGCAACTGTATTTAAACAGCATTTTAAGCACATTTTTATGCTTCTCCAGTTGATTCACTTTTCTGAAAATATTTTTAATATGAAGAGATTACCCAAAATATTCTTAAAATCTTTTCCCAGAAAGTAAAAGAAATTGATTTTTTTCATCACCTTTATAGCAGTATCTATAAATTAGGTTATATGTCCCTTTAAAGGGATACTAAACCCACATTTTTTATTTAAATCTCTTGGTGACTAAATGCAGCCACCAATAAGCAAGCACTATCCAGGGTGCTAAACCTAAAATGGGCCGGCTTCTAATCTTTATTTTCCTGCTTTTCAAATAAAGATAGCAAGAGAACAAATAAAAATTGATAATAGGAGTAAATTAGAAAGTTCCTTAAAATTGCATGCTCTATCTGAGTCATGAAAGAAAAAAAATCAGGTTAGTATCCCTTTAAATGGAAATTAGGAAACTTATATCTCATTACCAAAGAGGGCAGATACTTTACATTTCTATTTTTAGGTGAATAATGCAGCAGCAATGACACATTAATATTGATGCAAGAAGCAAAATACTTGCTGAGTTGCAGTAAATTGATTACATTTCTTTGAAGTGCTTCTCATGTAGATATTTATTCGCCCTTGAGCCAACACATAACTTCTCTAGGGCTATAAAGATAAGATGAAATGTGAGCTTATATGGAAACTCTGAAGGTAGCATGATATCAATGATATTAATTATCATACATATGAGTCTCCATTCTAATTTAACATAATTCCTGTGTGAAGTGTCTTGCATGGACATACAATTATAAAGTTATTCCAATCAATTAGAAAACTTGCAATAACTTTCTTATCTAAAGCTTTTGAAATCCATTAGTGACACTATGGGCAAGATTCATGGACTGTTATGGAGAGATCATGTTCAAAATGTAACGGAAGCAAGTTGTAGCACCTATCTTTTCTATTGTTTCATTAGTGGGTGTACTTTATATTAACATCTATGCCCCAATACATGATATCTTGCAGGAGAACTACAGGCAATAATTACAACTGCTGTACTTAGCAAACACGATTGTAAAACAGGTTATATAAATATGTAAAATATTTGCTTGTCTGTTTTATAAGGGTACTGTATTCTTTCTATATATTATGAGAACTGCCCTCCTACTCTTCTCATTACCATTTATTTCAGAGCACTTGACTTTGCAATATATTTCAAAACTAAAATTTACTCCATGTGACATGAAATAAACGTTTACCACAATAACTATATGCTCCTCACACACTACTACAAACTTTCAAAATCAGCTTACCCAAAAACTCAACACATTATCTCCTGTTACAGAGGAGATGTCTGCTCTCCTTTCATCTTCCAATCAAGCTAGCTGTTCCCTTGATCCTGTTCTCTCACAACTGCTACGTTCACTTTCCCCTACTCTTACACCTATCCTCACACATATATTCAACCTCTCCCTTAAATCTTGTACATTTCCATCAAACTTTAAACATGCTCTAATTACAACTAATATTAAAAAAGGTCACTCAATCCAATATCCTCTTGCAACTATCGCCCAATATCTCCTCTTTCTCGCCTTTAAACTTCTTGAGCAGATTGTTGATAAACATGTATGACACTTTCTCTCATCTAACCATCTTCTTGACCCTTAGCAATCTGGCTTCTGCCTCCAACACTACCGAAATTGCCATCACCAAGGTGACAAACAATCTGCTTACTGCCAAGTCTAAAGGTCACTACTTCATGCTAATCTTTTTAGACCTCTCTGTAGCTTTTAATACTGTTGACCATTTATTGCTGCTCCAGTATAATCTTTATGCTGATTACACTTAAATTTACCTTTCTGCACCAGACATGTCCTCTTCCCTGCTGACTTGTGTCACTAGCTGGTTAGCTAATATCTCATCCTGGATGGCTTCACACTACCTAAAGCTGAACCTCTCTGAAACTGAACTCCTTCTATTTACTCCCTCTATCAATCTCCCCATTCCCTAAAGCTCACTTACTGTGGACAACTCTGTCATTACCAATACCCCTCAAGCCCGCTGCCTTGGGATCAAACTTGACTCAGAACTTTCTTTTGCTCTCCACATTAGGTCCTTAACTAACTCCTGCCACTTCCACCTTAAACGTACATATTCAATTTGTCACTTCCTCACTCAAGACGCAACTAAGATTCTTATCCACTACCTTATCATTGCCTGCCTTGACTACTGCAATTCTGTCTTCTCTGATCTCCAAAGCTACCGCCTGTTCCTATTACAATCCATCATGAATGTCTCTGCCAGGCTAATTTTCATTAAGCATTGCACCACATCTGCTGCAACCCTTTGCCGACACCTCCATTGGCTTCCCTTAGCCTCAAGAATAACATTCTAAATTTTGACCCTAAAATACAAAGCCCTCACCAACACTGCACCCTCTTATATGTCTGCCCTTGTCTGCAAATATTCCCCAACCCGCCCCCTCTGCTCTGTCCAAGACCTACTTCACTCCTAATCTCTCATTATTTCCTCACTCTCATCTGCAAGACTTTTCCAAAACTGACCCTACCATATGAAACTCCTTGCCTCTCTCAGACTGACTTGCCTCTAATCAAGATGGATAAATCACCAGAGCCTGTTATGGAAACCCAGAAAAGAGAACAAGGTGTACAGAAACCCTTAAGTGCTTCTGAAATAGATATCCGGCCTGAGAACTCAGAGACCTGGGAACAATTCCCAGTAGGACATGCCAGTGGTCTTTAGCCTGGTCATTGTCTACTTTGAATATATTTTCCCGGTGAGTTGCCTACATCATGTGTTGAGATAGGTGGATAAGATTAGGCGTGTTCCCTTGTCCTGGGGGATTTTAATGTTGTAGGGGATGTGGTTATTTGTAAGGCAACTCCTCATTAGAGAGAGGTGGATATGTGCATTTAGCTACCATAATTGGGTAGAATTTATACTTTCTTTTCTATATCTCATAACTTTACACAATATTCCTTTTTTGTGATTTATGGACATAAGATTTAAATCAAGTTTGTGAAAAGTCAAATGTGGGTCTGGCCTGCTCATGGTGCAGTTTATGCCAATAGAGCCCTTTTAGAGTGTTTTCAGAGGCTTTCTCCTCCTCAAGGTTGTCTAACTTTCTACAAACTGATCATAGGGTGGATGATATCACCAAGGAAATTCAGAAATGTACTTTAATTATATATTTCAGATGGGAGACCTATTATTCCCTTCATTATTTACTCACACTCATCTGCAAGACTTTTCAAGAACTGCACCTACCATATGAAACTCCTTGCCTTGCTCAGCCTGACTTGCCTCTAATCTTCAAAGCTTCTTTAAAAACATATCTATTCAGGGATGTATACTCTGCTACTCATGCTTGCCTCTACCTCAACTTCCCAAGTACTTCCTTTTAGAATGTAAGCTCACAAGTCCACCTGTCCTGTTGACCATTGATGTAAAGATTGTTTACAGCTTACTGTAAAAGAAGGGCATAGCTCTCTACCCTTATGATTTATGTAAATGTCTTCTGACTTATGTAATCCATAACTGTATATATCTAATGTTACAGTGCTGCGTAATATGTTGATGCTTTACAAATAAACAATAATAATAATAATAACTGTCTCATGGACCTTGCGAATACAGACAAAGGGCTGGAAGTGGTCGTACCAGGGCGTTCTAGAGGAATTTACCTGCTAAACCTCATCAAGCATGCAGAATTCATAACAACTTTTCTGACCCTGAGATGCATCTTTTCTTGCAGTCAAGTTTTGCTGTTTCAAAGTTGTTGAGATTGTTTCATTGTTTATCATTGTTGACCTGTTTTCATGTTTTCTTTTGTACATGTTGGAGTAGAGCTTTAATAAAGGGATTGTTTTAAGTTTTAGTTAATTTTCTTAGTAATGTTTTGATGGCATTTTTTAGATTCCATTATCTTTAACATACAAACATCGATTTTGAGGGCAGATAAGTACCTTAGGCCCAAGAACTCTGCCGTAAATTTCCTAAAAGTGTAAACTTATCTAGTCTGTAGGATAGCCTTATGCTTTTCCCAGGGATTAATTAGTAAGTAGCAGAATAGCCTTGTCTTTATCCCAGGCATTATTTAGTGAGTAGAATAGCCTAATGCTTATCGCAGGCATTAATTAGGCCCCGATATTCAAAGCATCAAAAGACAGACGAGAAACTGCCTTTCTGGCCTCGTCGGCCTCCAGTCCTTCGGTCTATCAATATATTGAAGAAAAGGGAGTGGACCTGCAAAGTGCCGATGAGTGGTGATGTGTCTACCATAAAAAATAAAAGGGATCATGGTTTCTGCAAAAGTCCACCAACATTGCAACTTGTAGGCACTTCAGCAGGTGGGGCGTATTTGAAGTGTTCCTACACAGCTTAGACAGAGCACTCACTGAAACAAAACATGGTTTCTGTGTAGAAACACTTCAAATAATGCCTGTGAGATCTAACTGTAACTAAACCTACACTACGTGCCCTGGAGAGACAAACATGGCTGACACCCTACTCATAACCTGTACTTCAGAGATTGGAATATATTGCACTGCTGGTGGTGTATGCCTATCAAAATGCAGAATACTCCCCTGGAATGTCCGGCTAACTCCCACAGAGCGCCTATATCTACGTCATACTTTAGCTATACTCCCTATGGAATGCCCAGCTAACTCCCTAATACCGCCTACACCTACGACATGTCTTAGTTACACTCCCCTGGATCGCCCAGCTAACTCTCACAGACCACCTACACCTACGTCATGTCTTCCCTATACTCCCCCTGGAACGCCCCGCTAACCTCCCTGTTATAACTATAGGAGCTATTTCGCTTCATTTATATTTAATGTTATAATTATATGCATCGTCATGTATAATGCATATTGAAAATAATTTAAAATGTAGTTATTTGTGCTTGTTAATTTTTTATTTTAGACATAAATATATAATTTAAATGATATATTTATGTTTAAAATAATAAAATTAAGAAGCAAGAATAAATTAACATTGTATATAAATGCAATGCTAAACTAAACTATTAACCCCTTATGTGTTTTAACCCCAGCACAATCTACACTATTAACCCCTAATCTGCCATAATCTAAAGACCCAACCACCCACTAAACTATTAACCCCTAAACCCCCACAATCCCCAGCATAATAAGCCCCCTAAACTATTAACGCCTTAGCTACCATAACCCCAACAAAATAATCCCCCTATCCTATTAACCCCTAAACCGCCACAACCCTCCAATGATAAATACCCCTATGCTACTAAACTACCTACCAGCTAACCCCCCAAGACCCTTAACCTAACACCTAATAAGTTACACAAAATAACAAACACAAAATGTACTGTAAATAAAAAAAAATACTAAAAATAAAACCCCCACAGTTATGCCTATAATAAAACTAAAGTCCCCTTTAAAAATAAAATAAAACCCCACACCAAATAAAAAAAAACCTATACTAACACTAAACGTTATTATAGCATTAGCCCTTAGTAAGGCTTTTTGTAGGACATTGCCCTAAAGCAATTTAGCTATTTTTAACATAAAAACTAAAACCCTATTCTAAAATAATAGTAACCCCTCAAAAAAAGATTATCTGTGTGTACATGTGTGTTTATGTATGGTTGAGAGTGTGTGCATATGCATGTGTATACGTGTGTTTATGTGTGGTTGAGAGTGTGTGCATGTGCATGTGTGTACATGTGTTTATGTATGGTTGAGAGTGTATACATATGCATGTGTGTACATGTGTGTTTATGTATGGTTGAGAATGTGTGCATATGCATGTGTGTACATGTGTGTTTATGTATGGTTGAGAGTGTGTGCATATGCATGTGTGTACGTGTGTTTATGTATGGTTGAGAGTGTGCATATGTATGTGTGTACGTGTGTTTATGTATGGTTGAGAGTGTGTGCATATGCATGTGTGTATGTGTGTTTATGTATGGTTGAGAGTGTGTGCATATGCATGTGTGTACATGTGTTTATGTATGGTTGAGAGTGTGTGCATATGCATGTGTGTACGTGTGTTTATGTATGGTTGAGAGTGTGTGCATATGCATGTGTGTATGTGTGTTTATGTATGGTTGAAAGTGTGTGCATATGCATGTGTGTACATGTGTTTATGTATGGTTAAGAGTGTGTGCATATGCATGTGTGTACGTGTGTTTATGTATGGTTGAGAGTGTGTGCATATGCATGTGTATACGTGTGTTTATGTATGGTTGAGAGTGTGTGCATATGCATGTGTGTACGTGTGTTTATGTATGGTTGAGAGTGTGTGCATATGCATGTGTGTACGTGTGTTTATGTATGGTTGAGAGTGTATACATATGCATGTGTGTACGTGTGTTTATATATGATTGAGAGTGTGTGCATATGCATGTGTGTACGTGTGTTTATGTATGGTTGAGAGTGTGTGCATATGCATGTGTGTACGTGTGTTTATGTATGGTTGAGAGTGTGTGCATATGCATGTGTGTACATGTGTTTATGTATGGTTGAGAGTGTGTGCATATGCATATGTGTACGTGTGTTTATGTATGGTTGAGAGTGTGTACATATGCATGTGTGTACGTGTGTTTATGTATGGTTGAGAGTGTGCATATGCATGTGTGTATGTGTGTTTATGTATGGTTGAGAGTGTGTGCATATGCATGTGTGTACATGTGTTTATGTATGGTTGAGAGTGTGTGCATATGCATGTGTGTACGTGTGTTTATGTATGGTTGAGAGTGTGTGCATATGCATGTGCGTACGTGTGTTTATGTATGGTTGAGAGTGTGTGCATATGCATGTGTGTACGTGTGTTTATATATGGTTGAGAGTGTGTGCATATGCATGTGTGTACATGTGTTTATGTATGGTTGAGAGTGTGTGCATATGCATGTGTGTACGTGTGTTTATGTATGGTTGAGAGTGTATACATATGCATGTGTGTACGTGTGTTTATGTATGGTTGAGAGTGTGTGCATATGCATGTGTGTACGTGTGTTTATGTATGGTTGAGAGTATGTGCATATGCATGTGTGTACATGTGTTTATGTATGGTTGAGAGTGTATACATATGCATGTGTGTACGTGTGTTTATGTATGGTTGAGAGTGTGTGCATATGCATGTGTGTACATGTGTTTATGTATGGTTGAGAGTGTGTGCATATGCATGTGTGTACGTGTGTTTATGTATGGTTGAGAGTGTATACATATGCATGTGTGTACGTGTGTTTATGTATGGTTGAGAGTGTGTGCATATGCATGTGTGTACGTGTGTTTATGTATGGTTGAGAGAGTGTGCATATGCATGTGTGTACGTGTGTTTATGTATGGTTGAGAGTGTGTGCATATGCATGTGTGTACATGTGTTTATGTATGGTTGAGAGTGTGTGCATATGCATGTGTATACGTGTGTTTATGTATGGTTGAAAGTGTGTGCATATGCATGTGTGTACGTGTGTTTCTCTATGGTTGAGAGTGTGTGCATATGCATGTGTGTACATGTGTTTATGTATGGTTAAGAGTGTGTGCATATGCATGTGTGTACATGTGTTTATATATGGTTGAGAGTGTGTGCATATGCATGTGCGTACGTGTGTTTATGTATGGTTAAGAGTGTGTGCATATGCATGTGTGTACGTGTGTTTATGTATGGTTGAGAGTGTGTGCATATGCATGTGTGTATGTATGGTTGAGAGTATGTGCATATGCATGTGTGTGCATGTGTGTTGTGCATGGTTGAGAGTGTGTGCATAGGAGTGTGTGCTTGCGTGTTTATGTCGGTGTGCAAGCATATTTGTGTGTATCTTGCATATGTGCATGCTTGCCTATGTATGTACTGTACGTATGCTAATTGCTAATGTCAGTGTTGCTTTTAACAATGGAGAGAAAATCCTATTAACACATTTAAAGCTTTTATTAAAAAAAAGAAATAAAGAATATTGTTTAAATAAACTTCATATAAGAGTTGTGCTGGCTTTTGTATTTGGTTTTGATTATATGTATCTGGATATTTTTTTAAGGTTCCCTGCCCTGGTATCACCTGATAAGCATCATTATACCTTACATTTCTCACCAGGGTCGGCTCCAGAACGAATTAATTGGGGGGTGCATGTCTTTTTTCACAAGGGGGCACGCATTTACCAAGCATGCTTGAGAGTCAATGCCAGTATTAAAGGAATATATTGTAGAGGAGATGGGAATAATTAAATCTGGACAATTTTTCTCTTTTGGCACACAAACTCGTGTGTCGTTTAATTCCGAACTCAGGTACAACTATAATAAACGGTCTGTCACCGTTGCTCAAAACCAAATACACAAAACGTAAATATATTCAGGTAACCACATGAGCAACAACAAAGAATGGTTTTCGGAAAACATGTTCCCTACAGCTCAGCACACCGCTGTATCGTATTACAACAAATATTTTTACAGTGCAACATTTTCCTGACCTTTACGCCTAAAAATTAACAGTTAAAAGTGCCTTTAGGTTATATAATAGGTCTGACACTTACAATTACAACAAGACACCAAAGCTGGCGTGTACATTCAAACATGGCATTAATGCGAAATCAAACAAAGCTTGACTCACCATTAGTATAGTGGAAGGCGACAAGTGTCTTAATGGAACCTCTTCAAAATAAGGTCTTTCCACTCATTTGTGCACTTGCGAGTGAGATCCCTTTCAAATGCCAGCTGTACCAACTAGGCATTGCGTACATGAAGCATTGCACGTCTATGTACTGTAAACCTATAAGAATATGATTGTATCATATAAATATAAGTCTATAAATGGCTACCGGTTTCTATCGACGCCTCAAAAGTGCACTGTGATCTTAGGCCCGTGATTCAGATAGAGCATGAAATTTTAAGCAACTTTCTAATTTACTCCTATAATCAAATTTTCTTCATCCTCTTGGTATATTTATTTGAATTGCAAGAATGTAAGTTTAGATGCCGACCCATTTTTGGTGAACAACCTGGGTTGTTCTTGCTGATTGGTGGATAAATTCATCCACCAATAGAAAAGTGCTGTCCAGAGTCTGAACCAAAAATAGCTTAGATGCCTTTTTCAAATAAATATAGCAAGAGAACGAAGAAAATTTGATAATAGGAGTAAATTAGAAAATTGCTTAAAATTGCACGCTCTATCTGAATCACGAAAGAAAAAATTTGGGTTCAGTGTCCCTTTAAGACATGGAGCATGAAGCATTGCATAACAATTCATTAGTTTATTTATTATTTTTAAAGCGTATGATCATATCAATATTTTTTGAGGGGGCACAGCATTCCATTTGGGTGAGCATTGCCCGTCAATGCCCCCCCCCCCTTTAGAGCTGACCCTGTTTCTCACTCCAAACTGCCCACAGTCTAAATTGTTTGTTGTAATTATTTAACAGCATTCTACAAAGCTGAAACAAACATTTCTGATAGCTGAATTTTGTCTTGCAATGTGTTATGCAAAATCTACCCCCGAAGTTTCAGGTCCGCCTGAAACTTAAGTTAAGAAGCAGCAGTCATAAGACCTCTGCTCCTTAACTCATCCTCCACCTCTGAGATGGTGTACAGCAATCATCCCGATCAGATGATTGACACCCCCTGCTATCGGCTGATTGGCCGCAATTGTGCAGGGGGCAGCATTGCACAAGCATTGCACGAGAAATGCTTGTGCAATGTTAAATGCAGACAGCGTATGCTGTCAGCATTTAGCGATGTCGGGCAGACATGATCCGCTACAGCGTATCATGTCTGTCCGACATATGATAAATCTGCCCCTATGAATCCAGTTTTGAACGACAGAGGGTTTATTATTTAAAACCAAACACTGCCACACCTTGAGGTCAGTTTACTTAACTGAGACTTTTTTTTTTTAATAAAAATACTTTCATGATTCTGGTAGAGCATGCAATTTTAAACAGCTGTTAAATTTATTTATATTATCGCATTGTCTTTGTTCTTTTGGTATCCTTTGTTAAATACTAAACCTAAGTAGGATCAAGAGCAGGGGCCTAGCAGAACACATTGGGTGAGCAAATGACAAGAGGCATATATGTGCAATGACCAATCACCATCGAGTACTGCATTGCTACTCCTGAGCCATCC
Organism: Bombina bombina; assembly: GCF_027579735.1. Classification (NCBI taxonomy): domain Eukaryota; kingdom Metazoa; phylum Chordata; class Amphibia; order Anura; family Bombinatoridae; genus Bombina; species Bombina bombina. The sequence goes on along the minus strand of NC_069502.1, from coordinate 1,152,195,228 downwards.
TAGATTTGATTTTCAACAAAGGATACCAAGAGAACAAAGCAAATTTGGTCATAGTAAATTAGAAAGTTATTTAAAAATGTATGTTTTAACTGAATGATGAAAGTTTAAGTTTGACTTTACTGTCCCTTTAAATAGCTAAAAGAAATAATGGCTGTTGTATTAAATGCGCAAAAACAGACTCAGACTAATTAATTAGGTACAGTAGAACTAAGAGATTTAATACTATTAAGACGTTAGCAACCAGTCAACTTTAAAGGGACACTGAACCCAATTTTTTTCTTTTGTAATTCAGATAGAGCATGCAATTTTAAGCAACTTTCTAATTTACTCCTATTATCAATTTTTCTTCGTTCTCTTGCTATCATTATTTGAAAAAGAAGGCATCTAAGCTTTTTTTTTGGTTTCAGTACTCTGGACAGCACTTTTTTATTGGTGGATGAATTTATCCACCAATCGGCAAGGACAACCCAGGTTGTTCACCAAAAATGGGCCGGCATCTAAACTTACATTCTTGCATTTCAAATAAAGATACCAAGAGAATGAAGAAAATTTGATAATAGGAGTAAATTAGAAAGTTGCTTAAAATTTCATGCTCAATCTGAATCATGAAAGAAAAATTTTGGGTACAGTGTCCCTTTAACAAACTGGATTGCTTGGTTAATTCTTTCTATTCATGAAGCATACGCATTTTCAGCTGCCGGGAGATCAATACCATACTTGTGTCAAACGCAACATTTTTATGAATTGCTAAAGAGATCTCAAACCATTGCCTATTCCTTTATATGACTCCAGGAGAAAGTACTTTAAATCTTTATGTAATATTCTGGTATCTGTATTGGCTGGAAGGTATATGAAAACAAATGCTTTGAAATACGGAAATATGTATTTCTCCACAGGCAGTTCTTTAAATAACCGAGATTGTTAACAAATTTACCCTTTGCAAGAAAGCATATCATGTGAATATAGATAGACATATAGATAGATAGATGATAGATAGATAGATATATAGATAGATAGATGATAGATAGATAGATAGATAGATAGATGATAGATAGATAGATAAATAGACAGACAGATGGCTAGATAGAGATAGATAGATGATAGATAGATAGATAGATAGATAGATAGATAGATAAACTAATAGATAGAAGATAGATAGATAGATAGATAGATAGATAGATAAATTGATAGAGGATAGATAGATAGATGATAGATATATAGACAGATAGATAGATGGATAGATAGAGGAAATTGTAGATAGATAGATAGATAGATAGATAGGTAGATAGATAGACAGACAGACAGACAGACAGAATTATAGAGATAGATATAAAGATGGATATAAACTGAAAGATAGATAGATGCTAGATAGATACATAGATAGATAGATAGATAGATAGATAGATAGATAGATAGAAGATAGATATATAGATAGATAGATAAACTAATAGATAGATAAACTGATAGATAGAAGATAGATAGATAGATACAGTGGGGAAAAAAAGTATTTAGTCAGCCACCAATTGTTCAAGTTCTCCCACTTAAGAAGATGAGAGGGGCCTGTAATTTTCATCATAGGTATACCTCAACTATGAGAAACAAAATGTGGAAACAAATCCAGACAATCACATTGTCTGATTTGGAAAGAATTTATTTGCAAATTATGGTGGAAAATAAGTATTTGGTCACCTACAAACAAGCAAGATTTCTGGCTCTCACAGACCTGTATCTTCTTCTTTAAGAGGCTCCTCTGTCCTCCACTCATTACCTGTATTAATGGCACCTGTTTGAACTTGTTATCAGTATAAAAGACACCTGTCCACAACCTCAAACAGTCACACTCCAAACTCCACTATGGTGAAGACAAAATAGCTGTCGAAGGACACCAGAAACAAAATTGTAGACCTGCACCAGGCTGGGAAGACTGAATCTGCAATAGGCAAGCAGCTTGGTGTGAAGAAGTCAACTGTGGGAGCAATAATTAGAAAATGGAAGACATACAATACCACTGATAATCTCCCTCGATCTGGGGCTCCACGTAAGATCTCACCCCGTGGGGTCAAAATGATCACAAGAACGGTGAGCAAACATCCCAGAACCACACGGGGGACCTAGTGAATGACCTGCAGAGAGCTGGGACCAACGTAACAAAGGTTACCATCAGTAACACACTACGATGGATAGAGATAGATAGACAAACGTATAGAGATAGAAAGATAGATAGAAAGATAGATAGATAGACAGACAGACATATTGAGATAGATAGATATAGATATACATATGTACGTCTAAATTATTTTTGTTTTGTATTTATTTTGTAGATTTCAGTTTAAAAAAAAACGACTTAAAATATGAAAAAACATATGTTTTCTATATAAATTGCCTTTTGTAATTATTGCCTTTTATTTTATTTATTTCCGCTCAAAATTGCTCAATAGAGCAGTCGTACATGCTTCTTGCATGGCAAGTGTTGAATATAAGGTTTTACTCCTATGACTTCACACCTGTTTTGGAGAATAAATGCAATTTATATGCATGATTCTTTGTGTACCATTAAAACTCTGCAAACACCAAGGGTGAGATTACATATACGGCGCAGGCTTGAGTGCAAGCGCTGAAACCCGTGCTGCCCGTAATTTCACCTCGCACATTGGGGTATTACATATACAGCGCTGTTAGAAGCTAGACTGGCGTAAGTAGGACAAACTGGCGATCTTCAGAAATGTGCGCAAATACACATTTCTGTGTTGGCAAGTAACTGACGCCAGTAATACAGGGAGTGCAGAATTATTAGGCAAATTAGTATTTTGACCACATCATCCTCTTTATGCATGTTGTCTTACTCCAAGCTGTATAGGCTTGAAAGCCTACTACCAATTAAGCATATTAGGTGATGTGCATCTCTGTAATGAGAAGGGGTGTGGTCTAATGACATCAACACCCTATATCAGGTGTGCATAATTATTAGGCAACTTCCTTTCCTTTGGCAAAATGGGTCAAAAGAAGGACTTGACAGGCTCAGAAAAGTCAAAAATAGTGAGATATCTTGCAGAGGGATGCAGCACTCTTAAAATTGCAAAGCTTCTGAAGCGTGATCATCGAACAATCAAGCGTTTCATTCAAAATAGTCAACAGGGTCGCAAGAAGCGTGTGGAAAAACCAAGACGCAAAATAACTGCCCATGAACTGAGAAAAGTCAAGCGTGCAGCTGCCAAGATGCCACTTGCCACCAGTTTGGCCATATTTCAGAGCTGCAACATCACTGGAGTGCCCAAAAGCACAAGGTGTGCAATACTCAGAGACATGGCCAAGGTAAGAAAGGCTGAAAGACGACCACCACTGAACAAGACACACAAGCTGAAACGTCAAGACTGGGCCAAGAAATATCTCAAGACTGATTTTTCTAAGGTTTTATGGACTGATGAAATGAGAGTGAGTCTTGATGGGCCAGATGGATGGGCCCGTGGCTGGATTGGTAAAGGGCAGAGAGCTCCAGTCCGACTCAGACGCCAGCAAGGTGGAGGTGGAGTACTGGTTTGGGCTGGTATCATCAAAGATGAGCTTGTGGGGCCTTTTCGGGTTGAGGATGGAGTCAAGCTCAACTCCCAGTCCTACTGCCAGTTTCTGGAAGACACCTTCTTCAAGCAGTGGTACAGGAAGAAGTCTGCATCCTTCAAGAAAAACATGATTTTCATGCAGGACAATGCTCCATCACACGCGCCCAAGTACTCCACAGCGTGGCTGGCAAGAAAGGGTATAAAAGAAGAAAATCTAATGACATGGCCTCCTTGTTCACCTGATCTGAACCCCATTGAGAACCTGTGGTCCATCATCAAATGTGAGATTTACAAGGAGGGAAAACAGTACACCTCTCTGAACAGTGTCTGGGAGGCTGTGGTTGCTGCTGCACGCAATGTTGATGGTGAACAGATCAAAACACTGACAGAATCCATGGATGGCAGGCTTTTGAGTGTCCTTGCAAAGAAAGGTGGCTATATTGGTCACTGATTTGTTTTTGTTTTGTTTTTGAATGTCAGAAATGTATATTTGTGAATGTTGAGATGTTATATTGGTTTCACTGGTAAAAATAAATAATTGAAATGGGTATATATTTGTTTTTTGTTAAGTTGCCTAATAATTATGCACAATAATAGTCACCTGCACACACAGATATCCCCCTAAAATAGCTATAACTAAAAACAAACTAAAAACTACTTCCAAAACTATTCAGCTTTGATATTAATGAGTTTTTTGGGTTCATTGAGAACATGGTTGTTGTTCAATAATAAAATGAATCCTCAAAAATACAACTTGCCTAATAATTCTGCACTCCCTGTATGTCCGCGTAAAGTGTCAATAAAGAGTAGTTTTATGCAAATGAGGATAACCTGTGTAAAAACAAAACCGGAATTGGAAAAAAAAAAAAGCAACACGGAATTTCGCTGTTCAAATTCATATATAAACCAATGCACAGCCACCATTTTCTTCAGTGTGTCTGGATTGTTCGTTGAGCTACAACAAACGGCCTAGGAGTGGAGGATTAGTGAGAGTAGAGAGAGAGGCACAAACAGAAAAAATAGGTCACATTGGTGGATTGAGTAAGCTTGTACACATATTCTGACATATTGTACACATTGCACACATGCATATACAAATACACAACACTTTTTTTTCACTTAACATATTTTATTTTATTTTTAGTGTGATAGGCTGAGTGTTTGATTGTGATTGTGTGTGACTGAACTGGGAGTGAGTGGGAGTGTGTGTAGTGTGATTAGTGTGAGAATGGCAGGGAGAGGTAACGATGAGGAGGGGAGAGGGGAGAAGGGGAGAGGAGTGGCAGGGAGAGGAGTATTGGAGAGGACAGAAGGAGCAGTGGGCCCCCCGTCAGGGAGTAAGTGGAGTGGGGAGATGGAGAGCCAAAAGGGATGATGGGAGGAGAGATGCCAGAGAGCCCCAGAGAGCAGGCACATACAGGAGAGGGATAGAGGGTGCACATGGGGACAGAAGGGGGGAGGAGGGAGAAGATAGGGAGAAACCCACACTGCCAGGGACATCACAGGGAGGAAATCAAGTGGCCATGGAGGATGAGAGGCTGAGATGTCCAAACTTCTCATTTGACGAAAGTGTTGCCCTAGTCCAGGCCATCATGGACAATTACAGTGCCCTCTTCGGGCAGCAGAAGGGCAAAGGCAGTGCCAAAAAAGAAAGACTGCATGGTTGGCAGTAGAGGATGCCGTCAACAGCATGGCCCCGCAGAGGAGGACTGTCGAGGGCCTTAAAAGAGGTGGAATGACTGCAACAGGCAGGTCAAAGTAAAGATGGGGCAGGAAGCTATCCACCAGAAGGGAACAGGCGGTGGACCAGCCCTGGACATAGAGCACAACACCTGGCAGGAGATGATACGCAGGTCCCTGAGTATAACAGCTGTCCGTGGACTTCCAGGGGCTCGTGACTCAGGGGTTGCAACCACAGCACATCATGCTGGTGAGTAACATCCCACACACCTGTATTATATGTAGTTGTGATACAACATCCTTTAATATAAGTGCAAAGGGAGAAAGGCAGGCTCTGCACACAGGAATCCAGAAAAAAAAGATTTTTAATGAAAAAGATTAAAAAATACAAAAAGCAGCTACATACGCTGAGTGCACAAAAAAAGGTGAACAAGGCAGGTAGACAAACTGACATCAGTATCAGTTTGTCTACCTGTCTTGTTCACCTTTATTTGTGCACTCAGCGTATGTAGCTGCTTTTTGTATTTTTTTATCTTTTTCATTAAAAATCTTTTTATCTGGATTCCTGTGTGCAGAGCCTGCCTTTCTCCCTTTGCACTTATTTCTTAGTGGCTTGTTTTTGCCACGGCTACGGCTCTCCGCTTCTCTTGAGGAACTGACCTTTACCTACCAGATTCACTTCCGGTTTAGCACTGTGAGATTCAGAAGTTGCTAGGATCGTCACCCCTTCGTTTTTTATCAGTATCCTTTAATATAACACATTCATGGACATGATGAGGAGCATGGTATTTTGCGTACTAACAAAAAGATCTACAATTATACTTGACATTACTGCTACATAACACAATGCAATTCATGATGTGAGGTGGAATAGTGCAATACTAACATGTCTCAGAGTAACACAGGCCACAAGCCACATGTAGAGTTTTCATTTAATGGACACTATAGCCATCCCAATACATTTAGCTCAATAAAACAGGTTCGGTGACTAGATCAGGCTAAAGTAAATTGTGTGACCATAGTGTCACTTAAAGAACACATTATTTCATCATTGACAAGTACGCATAACTATTGTATGAAACACATCCCTGTATACTGCTCATATTCAAATCCCTCATAGACCAACTCACAATGTGCACATGCATGCTATAGAGTTTGACATGTGAATCAGTATCGGCCCTAACATGTATCAATGTACATTGTATTCCCACATGGACATATATCTGACTGTACTAATCCCTCTCATCTTTTAACTCCTCCACATAATCTCCTGTCACAAGAATACAAACAGCCATGCCACCACCACCACCACCAGTCTTCAGGCAACTGCACCAGCAGTATGCTAACTGCACGAACAGTATGCTCCCAGGCATGAGCATGGTTGGATGGCTTCAGTTAAGGACCCGGAAGTGATGCCACCGCATTTGCCATATGACCCCTGGCAAGATTCCTGGCCAGAGGAATATCTTTGGTTTTGAGGGGTAGCCAAGACAGCCACAGAGGGTCCATGTATTTACACCCCCCACAACACATTCTCATGTCAGTCATGGATATTACCCACAGACTATGTCACAAGAATTGTAGAGGCTGAGTGGTACACACTGGTCATCAGTGGGACTACCAATCATCCATGAGAGCTCCACCATCCTCTTCCATGGGACGAGCTCCACCATCCTCTTCCATGGGACGAACTCCACCATCCTCTTCCATGGGACGAGCTCCACCATCCTCTTCCATGGGACGAGCTCCACCATCCTCTTCCATGGGACGAGCTCCACCATCCTCTTCCATGGGACGAGCTCCACCATCCTCTTCCATGGGACGAGCACCGAAAATCTGTAGATGGAAATACAGCAGAAACTACAGCTGCCCCTCAAGCAGCAGAATATACAGCTGAACCTGACCCTCAAGCAGCAGAATATACAGCTGAACCTGACCCTCAAGCAGCAGAAGATACAGCTGAACCTGACCCTCAAGCAGCAGAAGACACAGCTGAACCTGACCCTCAAGCAACTGCCAGCCCTGTTGCTCAAAAGCCTGTGGATACATTGTATTCTCCCCTGGGTAAGAAATACATTGCACTCCAGAGGAGGCTTATGAAAAGCACTGAGAGCATACAAAGAGGCCAAGAGACATTCTTCAGGAACCAAGAAAGGTTAATCAGGAGCCAAGAGAGGTTCTTCAGTGGCCAAGAGAGGTTACACAAACATAGCATAGAGCTGCAGAGGGACATGGCAGCATCATTAAATGCAAGTGTTCAAAACCAGTCACAGATGATGCGAATTCTGTCTGATATGCAGATGCAGATGGACAATAGATGGAGTGAACAAAATCATCTCTTGGGTGTGTTGGTTGAGCACTTTACACACAAGCAGGACATTACCTCCAGCCTATCATCTGTGGCCAGCACACCAGTAGAAACACCAGAATTTGCTAAAACAAGGAGAACAAGGCAATCCACTACAGGCACCTCAGCTCCCTCATCCAAGAAGCCAAAAAATAAATAAATATTATTATATTTCAACATAAACCTTGTCCTCTGTTATTTACCATGTAATTGTCATACACATCCATGTGAGTTGTGCTTTATTACACTAATATTGTTAAAACATATAATATGACCTGTGTTGAAATGGCAATAAAAACAGGTAATATTATCATGTTTATGACATATTCTTGTACTATAACTCACATCCACATAGCTGTGTATGAAGGCTACATATAGTAATATTCACTTATAAGATGTAAATCAATGTATCTCACATCCAATACTAATTGACACATAGGTATATATAGTACTGATGTTACTGATTGGGTGTGCATTGTCAGGTGTTTTAAGGCTGCAGGTGAGAGGTTGTGCTGTTTGTGATTGGTTTGACACAATTACAGAGGAGGAATATTGATTATAATAATTAAGTGGGCAGCAAGGTTTAAAGGGACATTTTATTAAAAAATGTTCTTCCCTTTAATTTGTTTCCAATGATCCACTTTACCTGCTGGAGTGTTTAAATTGTTTACAAGTATTTCCTTTACCCTTATGATTGCATTTGAAATATTTTATTTAGCCTGTGGTATCCCCACCCATCCTTAAAGGTACAGTCAACATCAGAATGTGTGTTGTTTTAAAAGATAGATAATACCTTTATTACTCATTCCCCAGTTTTGCATAACCAACACTGCTATATTAATATACTTTTTACCTCTGTGATTAACTTTTATTTAAGCTTCTGACAGCCCCCTGATCACATGACATTTTATTTATTATCTATTGACTTTCATTTTATCCAATTAGTGCAGTGTCTGTCACAATCCACAGGCATGATCACAATGTTATCTATATGGTTTACATGAACTAGCTCTCCCCTGTTGTGAAAAGTAAATGAAAAAGCATGTGATAAGAGGCGGCCTTCAAGGTCTTAGAAATTATCATATGAGTCTTCCTAGGTTTAGTTTTCAACTAAGAATACCAAGAGAACAAAGCAAAATTGGTGATAAAATTAAATTGGAAAGTTGTTTAAAATTACATACCCTATTTGAATCATGAAAGTTTTCTTTGGACTTGACTGTCCCTTTAAATATTTGAGATGCTGCTTAAATGTATGTGTTTGTTAAGACTTTCAGGGAGTTACGTTGCTTTTTTAGTCAGTGCAAGGGTTGCTGTGCCTGCCATGTGTGGCGAGATGAGAATGGAGTAGATTTTCCGAATTCTGCACGCGTAAGTCCTTGCGCTGTATATTGGATACCGAATTGTGCGCCAGTTCTATGTTAGTCTTCGGGAGGAAAAAATGTGGGCGATGAGTAAAATATACACGCATAACTTGTATGCTACGCCATATATGTAATACCAAAATCGCGTAAAAAACAGCTTTTGCGGGCGACGCCGCATATGGAGCTCCAAAAGAAGATGTTATTAAAGACACAGTTTAGATAAATGGTCAGATATAACAGAAAAACACTACACACTGCTAAGTGATGGGTTTTAGAATGTTCTATACTCAGTGCACAGTACCGCAGGCAACAGTGGACAACCTGCTTCACTTAATGGAGCACACATGGGTTGCCTTCCAAACTTTTTTTTCTTGGGTCCCCTTAAAGGGACAGTCAAGTCAAAATTAAATGTTCATGATTCAGATAGAGTACACACAATTTTAATAAACTTTCCAACTCACTTCCATTATCTAAATATACAGAATATTATTAAATGCACACTCATGCACCAGCATTTTGTGATTGGCTGAAGGCTGTCACATGATGTATTAGGAATGAAAATGCAACTAAAAAAATCTGCTACTCATTTGAAATTCAAACTAAGTGCTTTTGTATGGTTATGTATTTATTGATTATGATATTCTACTGATTTTAATAGTCCTTTAACAAAACTTATATAATATAAATATCAGTTAGCCGGTAGCCCAGCACTGCAACCTTTTAGGTGTATTCAATACCTGGGTGCTATCCTCAATAATATATATATGTAAACTTTTTGTTCAGATGGGCACTCACAGGCATTTTTACATCAATCCAACAAGTACTTTTTATTTTCAATACATCAGGTTTTCAATTTGATAGTCAACGTTTCAGCCCCTATTTAAGCCTTTCTCAAGACAAATATGTTCTACAAAGAAAGCAAAATTGAAACACATATAGTTCAAACAATACAAAAAACAAAATACAGTGAAAAATCAAACAACGACACACCTCACCTCAAGTAAAACATAAAAGGTTAAAACTGGAACAAGATAAACTAAGCACTAATCATTCTAGGATAGACTACAATTTCATAGATATATAGCAGAAATTTTATATGGATACATTTTCAAAGGTATATGGCAGGGATCTCTATAACTAAATAAATAGTAACAATTTTATAGATATATAGCACAGATTTCATATGGTTACACTTTCATGGGGATATGGCAAGGATCTCTTAAAACTAAATAAATAGCCACAATAGATATTCATTGGCATGGAAAATGAGAGATGGTCGAATATAGATTAACAAAAATACAACCACTGGTATTTGAACCACAGCCCATATATCAGTATATGGGAATAAGTGGAAAAACACAAACATCCTCTTAACCAGATATTATTATTATTATTATTCTTTATTTATAAAGCACCAACAGATTCCGCAGTGCTGCCCATGGGTAATGGAGAAACAATACAATAAAAGACAAAATTTTACAGACAAATACAGGGGGGGATTGAGGGCCCTATTCCCATGGGAATTTACAATCTAGATAGGTAGGAGGATGGGAAACAGGAGGTGGGGACTGCAAAGGTGAGAATTATATTAGTGAGGAGATAGAGGGCAACTGTTAGTTAATTGAAGTTAGTTTGTTAACAAGTCGGGTAATAAGCTTCCCTGAACAGAAAGGTATTTAGGGAACATTTAAAGGAGGAGAGGTTAGGGGCAAGTCTGACAGCTCGAGGAAGTGCATTCCAGAGGGTTGATGCTGCACGAGAGAAGTCCTGTAGTCTAGCATGAGATGTGGTGATGGTAGAGGACGCAAGAAGCAGATCATTGTTTGATCTTAGGGGGCGGACAGGAGTATATTTGTTGATGAGTGAGGACAGGTAGGGTGGGGCAGCATTGGTGAGGGCTTTGTAGGTCAGGGTGAGAATTTTGAATTTAACTCTGCTGTTAATGGGGAGCCAGTGAAGGGACTCACAGAGAGATGCAGCAGAAACAGAGCGTTGAGAGAGGTGGATTAGCCTGGTAGATGCATTTAGGATGGATTGGAGGGGAGAGAGGCGGGAGAGAGGGAGGCCAGTTAGTAAGTTGTTACAGTAGTCAAGTCGGGAAATTACCAGGAAGTGGATTAGCTGCCCCTATTGCGTAGGTGGTTACGGCAGGATGAAGCGAGCAGTTGGATGTGGGGAATAAAGGACAGATTTGAATCAAGCGTGACTCCGAGGCAGCGGACTTGGGGTGACAGGGAGATAGTGGTGCCGCCAACAGTGATAGAAAAATTAGAAACTGGAGTAGTTAGAGAGGGGAATTAGAAGTAGTTCGGTCTTGGACATGTTTATTTTTAGGTAGTGAGAGGCCATCCAGGAGGAAATGCCAGATAAGCAGTTGCTGATGTGAGAATTGACAGAAGGAGAGAGTGCAGGGGTGGAAAGGTAGATCTGGGCTATCATCAGCATAGAGGTGATAGCTGAAGCCATAACTGTTGATAAGTTTACCCAGTGAAGAAGTGTAAATTGAGAAGAGTAGAGGACCCAGGACAGAACCTTGAGGTACTCCAAAAGACAGAGGCAATAGAGAGGAGGAGTCACCAGCAAAAGAGACGGAGAAGGATCTGTTAGAGAGATAAGAGTGAATCCAGAAGAGGGCAGTGTCACAGAGAACAGCTGAGAGTCCATAGGAGAAGGGGATGGTCAACAGTGTCAAAGGCAGCAGAGAGGTCAAGTAAGATGAGTATAAAGTAGTAGCCTTTGTTTTTAGCAGAAAGGAGATCGTTAGTAACCTTGGTGAGGGCAGTCTCAGTTAAGTGTTGGGGACGGAAGTCAGATTGCAGGGGGTCGAGCAATGAGTTGGAGGACAGGAAGTGGGTTAGGCGATTGTAAACTAGTTTCTCAAGGAATTTTGAAGCTAGCGGGAGCAGTGATATGGGGTGGTCATTTGCAGGGGAGTTAGGGTCAAGGGAGGGTTTTTTGAGGATATGGACAAAGGGCAACAGCATTTCTAACACCTAGTAAAATCATCACGACAACAGCCAGTAGACAGACATTAACATAACATTGTGTATCGTGTATGTACAAAGAGTACAAATCCCAGGTCATAGGTGAATGAATTCAGCTGTCAAATACTAATACCACACGGTGGTTGCATGGACCTCACATAAATAAAACCAAACTATCAGCGCATGTTCCAAAACCGGGTAAAACACAAAATGTCTAACAGTGGACATGAAAGCATTCTAGCGTGATTGCATAAACTAATCAAGAGGAATATACACAATGGTGGGTATCCGAAATGTTACTCCAAACAACAGCCTCACTAGTAGCATCTGTAATTATCCTACAAGATAGCACATACCATTATGGTGACTACACAATGCTGGGGACCGGTCAAACAACAAAATACAAAATAAGCACAACTCATTACTTACCGTTGATTGTAGCGATCACATAATTCAAGACGGCAATGTAGCCGTGCTCCCCAAACAATAGGCCTTGTCAGCCTGATACTGAGCGGTCACTTCACCCGCTCTTAAATAGCGTCAGGAATATTAATGGAACATGAGCAGCTGATAGTCCTGGACCAATCACGGACCAACGCCGCCAGACACGGCTGGCCGCTCAAACTGTCAAAAGAATGTAGCCACTTAAAGTACTTACAATGTAAATTATAGCAAAACAAATAGTCACACTAGGAAAGCAAAAACTAACATACAGGTGATACTAAACAACAGTGTGGGAGTATAGAAAAATATTACGAGCAAATGTAGGGCAGATCAATTCAGATGGCATAAATATGTTCTGCATAATATCACACCTTGAAATCCCGATAGTGACCTGCACTGGAGGCATATATGGCTGGGTTCAAGAAACCCTTTAAAATATAAGCCAAACAGAGATAGAAACACCAGATATCCAACTAGACATGGACTCACCACACTAGCTAACAGAGCAGTAGCCAGAGGTATCCATTCCAGCCTATCAAGCTGCAGTACCGAACGGTAGAAAGAAACATGTAGTCCAAATCCAAAGCCACTTTATTAGGACAAGCAATACTTAGAAAGGAAGGTTATTGCATCCATGGTGAATGCATACAACAACGCCACCCAATGAAGGGAAAGAAATGTGAGCAAAGCTATGTATACTGCTTACTGCACTAGTGCACAATCACATAATCAACAAAACAGCAGAGGGAAAACTTAAATTGTAGTTCAGATACCCATAGTTGTAAGAGGACAGGGAGGCAAACAGTAAGGCGCTCCCGAGTGACATCAACTACTTGACAGGGTCCATAACCATGTAAACCCCTTCTCCAATGGAGACATCATGTGAGGGGAGATGAGACCCATAACAAAACACTAGATCAAATAGACTAGTGGCAAGATAAACTAGTATAATCAATAAAACACTGAGTAATCAAGGTGGACATTCAAGCCCCCAGGCATGAGGTTATTGAATCTGAAAATCCATCGTGTTTCACATCTCAGCAACTCTTTATCCCTGTCACCACCACATTTAAGGTGGGGGGGCACTCTGTCAATAAGCATTGCTCTTAAGGAAGATATGGGGTGTTTATGCTCCAAGAAGTGTCTGGCCACTGGTTGGTCTGAGCAACCATCTTTAAACGCTGCTCTCATTGCACACTTATGATTGGCGAATCTGTCATGGAAGGAGATGCTAGTCTTGCCCACATAAAACTGGCCACATGAACATGAGAGATAGTAAACCACATACTCTGATGTACATGTAAGGCGATGCCTAATCCAATAGGTTTTTGTAGAGTTGGGGTGATGGAATTTTTGACCAGTCAGTAATGCATGTCACACAGCTGCCACATTTGTAGCAGACATTCTTAGTTTTTTGTAACCATGTCTTCTCCCTTTGCCAGGGGTCTGTTTTCATTATTAGAGACTTGAGACTGTATCCACTTCTTTGAACCAGTCTAGGTGGTGGAGTGTCCTTAAATGATAGAAACTTGTCACCTCTGATCAAATGCCAGTTTTTCTTCAAAACTTCTCCAACTCTTTTAGTGACCAGAGTGTAACTAGTGGTAAAATTGATGGTCTGATCATTCTGTCCTTTATTCAGCTTGTCTTTCCTTTGAATTAGCTCTGATTGGTCGAGGTGTGTCAGTTCGCCCAATGTGTCATTGGCCATGTTTGGATTGTACCCCCTATCCAGAAACTATTTTTTCATTACCTCCAATTGTGCCTGTTTTAGAGTGGGATCTGAGTTGTTCCGGATGACCCTCAGGAACTGTAACTTAACAATACCTTTTGGAAATTGCATCGGGTGAAAGATGCTGAACTGTAATAAGGTATTTCTGTCTGTGGGTTTGGAATAAAGTGTTGTTTTAAGAAAGCAACCCACTTTTGTCTCGCTTTTAAAGATATACAAATCCAAGAAGTGTTCATCACTTTCACTGACGCTTCTGATTCATTCAAGTACTGAATCCATCTGGTGAGTTCTTGTGAGGTGCCACCCAAAACAATATTATTATTATTATTATTATTATTATCAGGTATTTGTAGAGCGCCAACAGATTCCGCAGCGCTGTAAACATAGTCGGTGTACAGGATAGCTTTTGTAGGGGTCAAGTGGGTAGAGGGCCCTGCCGAGAGTTTCACTGTTGTAATCGGCTCTTATGAAGCGATCTGTAAACAGCTGGGCTCATAGGCTTACAATCTAAGGGGTTCAAGGGGAAAGCAATGGCGTTAGGAAAGGTTAGTGTTGGTTGTATGCATCCCTGAATAGTAGAGTTTTTAGGGAGTGCTTGAAGCTGTTAAAACTCAGGGAGAGTCTTATGGAGCGAGGCAGGGAATTCCACAAGATGGGGGCCAGTCTGGAGAAGTCCTGTAAACGTGAATGTCAGGAAGTAACAAGAGAGGAGGAGATCCTGAGCTGATTGAAGGGGACGGGAGGGAGAGTATCTAGAGACAAGTTCTGAGATGTAGGGGGGAGCAGTGCAGTTGAATGCTTTATATGTCAGGGTGAGGATTTTATGTTTAATCCTAGAGGCAAGAGGAAGCCAGTGAAGGGATTGGCAGAGAGGTGAAGCAGATGAAGAGCGACGAGTAAGGAAGATGAGCCTGGCAGAGGCATTCATAATGGATTGTAAAGGAGCTATGCGGCAGCTAGGTAGACCAGAGAGGACGGAATTGCAGTAGTCAAGGCGGGAAAGGATGAGAGAGTGGATTAAAATCTTGGTTGTATCTTGTGTAAGGAAATGTCTAATTTTAGCAATGTTTTTAAGGTGGAAGCGGCAGGCTTTAGCCAAGGACTGAATGTGAGGAGTGAAGGAAAGATCTGAGTCAAGTGTGACCCCAAGACATCGGGCGTGCGGGGTAGGGGTAATGATGGAATTATCAACAGTTATCGAAATTTTGGGGGTGGAGACATTGGAAGAAGGGGGAAAAATAAGGAGTTTAGTTTTGGAGAGATTTAGCTTAAGGTAGTGAGAGGACATCCAAGATGAGATGTGAAAAAGACAGTTAGTGACATGGTTTAGTAAGGAAGGAGGTAGGTCTGGTGCAGAGAGGTAGATTTGGGTGGCATCAGCATACAAATGGTATTGAAACCCATGGGACTTTATTAAGGAACCTAGTGATGACGTGTAGATTGAAAAAAGAAGGGGACCAAGGACAGAGCCTTGAGGTACCCAAACAGAAAGTGGTAACGGGGCAGAGGATGCTCCGGAGAAGGCTACACTAAATGTACGGTTAGTCAGATAGGAAGAGAACCACAAGAGAGTTGTGTCACAGATGCCGAAGGATTGGAGGGATTGGAGCAGAAGAGGGTGGTCAACAGTGTCAAAGGCTGCAGACAGGTCAAGGAGGATAAGCAAAGAGAAGTGGCCTTTGGATTTTGCTGTAAGTAGGTCATTGATAACCTTGATAATTGCTGTCTCTGTAGAGTGATGGGAACGAAATCCAGATTGCAAAACAATAAAAAGATCATCAATGTACCTCCAGTACAGGAGAACATTGGGGTTCCTATTTTTGAAGATGTATTTACTTTCAAACCATGCCATAAATATGTTGGCATATGATGGGACCAGACTTAACCCAATGGCTGTGCCAACCAGCTGGAGGTAGAATGAATTCTCAAATCTAAAATATTTGTGTGTTAAGCACATTAGGAGCCAGTCCAGTAGCACTTCTATGGGGGGACCCACATAAGATGTATTGTTGAAAAGAGGCTGTCGAACTGCCTCTACACCAACATCATGAGGGATGATGGTGTAGAGGCTGTTAACTTCAAAGCTAACCAATATGCACTGTTTGGGTAACACCCTGTTGTGAAGGAGTTTAATCAACTCTATGGAGTCCAACAACAGGAACGCCTCGGTTGCCCTAACTAAATCCTGGAGATGAAAGTCAATGAACTTTGCCAGATTCTGAAAAAGGGACTCATCAGCAGATACTATAGGGCGACCCGGAGGGTTTACTTGATTCCTGTGAATATTTGGGATGGTGTATATGATTGGATGCACAGGGTGCTCAATTGTGAGAAAGTCGTATATAGATTTTTCAATATAACCACAGTTTAATGCAAATGTCAAGCTGTCATCTAGTTTCTTTTAGGGGTTGTGAGTCAATTTCTTATATGTGACCTCATACGTAGTCCATGACAATTATGGCTCGTCCCTTATCTGCCAGGCAAATTTTTATAGTGTCGTCTTTCTTGAGTCTTTGTAACGTACTCCATTCCTGGTTGTTCAGATTTGTTCTGGTATTTGCACAAGTATTGCATTCCCTTTCTATCTCTCTAATACACACATTAGTAAAGGTTTTAATTGTAGGATGTGCATTTTTTGGCCCAAAACTCGATTTTTTTTTGTTAGTCCAGTATGCTGGATTGTCCAGCTGGAGACTTCGAAGTGATCCTTTAGTTTCAAAGTCCTTTGCACTCTATGCATATCAGCCAGATTATTGAATAAATCCACTTTAGGGGTGGGTACATAACTCAAGAGTACTGTTGCCCTTTGTCCATATCTGGTTAAGAGGATGTTTGTGTTTTTCCACTTATTCCCATATACTGATATATGGGTTGTGGTTCAGATATCAGTGGTTGTATTTGTGTTAATATATATTCGACCATCTCTCATTTTCCATGCCAATGAATATCTATTGTCGCTATTTATTTAGTTTTAAGAGATCCTTGCCATAGCCCCATGAAAGTGTAGCCATATGAAATCTGTGCTATATATCTATAAAATTGTTACTATTTATTTAGTTATAGAGATCCCTGCCATGTGCCTTTGAAAATGTATCCATATAAAATGTCTGCTATATATCTATGAAATAGTAGTCTATCCTAGAATGATTAGTGCTTAGTTTATCTTGTTCCAGTTTTAACCTTTTATGTTTTTGTCAGGTTACAGGAAAATGACATATATATATATATATGTCAATAGGACAGGGAAATGTGTTTATGTATGAAACCATATTTTTATCAGATATTACTGAAATAGGGTTGAAATTCTGATGTCAGGATTTGATTCACAAACCCCCCACAAGTTGAATACACATTTCAGGACTCAATTGCAGACAGGATGTCTCCAGAGACTTTGACACTAAAGCATTTGGGGCACGATCCGATATACAGCGCAGGTTTCGGAGCGCCCGTAGTTTCAGCTCGCAACTCGAGCTATCTTATATACTGCGCCGTCAGATGCTAAAGTGCCGTAAGTCTGACAAACCAGCGATGTCCAGACAAATTTCTGGAGTCGCCAGTGACTCACGGCACTTTAGAAACTGCTGCCGCATAAAAAAACTGACTAAAGTTATAAAATCACCCGTTACTGTCTAACACGCCTCCCAAACATAGCCCGACACGTATACCCCTCTATCCGCAATCCCCCCTCTCACTCCTAATAATAAATATATTAACCCCTAAACCGCCACTCCCGGACCCCGCCGCCATCTACCTTAACTGTATTACCCCCTAATCTGACCCCCCTACACCGCCGCCAGCTACATTAAATGTTTTACCCCCTAATGTGAGCCCCCTACGCCGCCGCCAGCTACATTAACTATATTACCCCCTAATCTGACCCCCCTACACCGCCACCAGCTACATTAACTATATTACCCCCTAATATGATCCCCCTACACCGCCGCCACCTATTTATACTATATTACCCCCTAATATGATCCCCCTACACCGCCGCCACCTATTTATACTATATTACCCCCTAATATGATCCCCCTACACCGCCACCACCTATTTAAACTATATTACCCCCTAATATGATCCCCCTAAACCTCCGCCACTTATTTAAACTATATTAACCCCTAATGTGAGCCCCCTACACCGCCGCCACCTATATTATATGTACTACCCCCTAATCTGACCCCTTACACCGCCGCCACCTATATTAAAATTATAAACCCCTAATCTAATCCCCCCTACATTAACTATATTACCCCCTAATATGATCCCCCTACACCGCCGCCACCTACACAGCGTAAGGCTTACTACGCCTGCATTTTGTGGCGAGGTGAAAATGAAGTAAGATTTCTCCATTTTTCCCACGTAAGTCCTTACGCTGTATATTGGATACCAAGCTGCGCGGGTTTGGTATACCTGTCTATGGGCCAAAAAACTACGGCCGAAGGCAGAAATATAAGAGCGTAACTTCTATGTTACGCCGTATATAGGATACCAAACCAGTGCAATATTTGGCATCGCCGGATTTTGCGGGCGACAATTTTTATCGGATCGAGCCCCTGCTCTTTAGTTGGAAGTAAAAAAAAAATTTCAGAGCACTCTTTGCCCCATGCTGTGGTGAGAGAGACGCTGAGTCTGTAATCTGCAGTGGGAAGCTGGTCAAAATCATAGGGAAATGGTAATTAGCACAGGCTTGTTAATTGCTCCTAAACATCAAATACACGTCTGTATTGCAAGCTAAACAGAAAATATGTTGTATTGTGACTTTTACAACTACTCATAAAATGATCTATGCTGTTTATGAAGTCTCCATGTACAAGAAACAGACAAATTGGCATTTGCAATTCCCTGTGTGGCATAAGTAAAATTAAATACATTTTGAAAAAGAAATAATGCCAATAGTTTCATGTATGTTTGAAATAATTCAAATAACCCATATATGTATATATATTGAACTGAAACATATTATATTAAATGAAGAATTGCTGCAGTTAATAGATATATGAATAAATAAATTCAAATCTGTAATAGATTAAATGGAAATTACAATAAACCCATTGTTAAAAGACAGCATAGAAATTAATTCATGTGTGTGCATATATATAACATAATTTTTCTATTTTTCAGATGGGGCTAGAGGATTGCCTGCATGAGATATCTGAATCATGTCATATGATTATATACTAGATGTTTGTGAAAGTTGAAACACAGCTCTGAAAATATAACAGATGTATAAATGCTATTAATTCTGGAATAATTAGCAGTATAGTTGTTTTGATATAGTATGGTGTTGAGGGCATACTGTGTTTCATGTCAAATTGATCAGAATAAATAATGTAATATAAAAAAATAATATATAATACAATACATATATAAACATATAACTTATTAATGTAAGGAAATTATGGCATTTATTACACATTTTAAAGAAATATTTTCCTTCAATGTTGGGTAGTAAATGTATTGCTGTGTGTGTTTGTCATGCTGTATGTATTGCTGTGTTGGTTTGTCATGCTGCCCCCGGTGTTATGATGCGAGAACTACAGCCAGAAGGCTTTTTAGGCTGTTAAAAATAAGATATTCCAGATATCCAATCAGCAAGGACAAGCACGAGGGCCACCCATATTTCTCACCTATGATAGAGAACTAATATAAGTAAGAGAAAGAGAGAGGAACAGGACAGATTGTGCTGAGCTAACTTGTAACTGGGTGCTGGACGTGAAAAATACCATTTTACTTTGGCAAAGCTGATCTACCATTTCCTCATTGATTGCAAAATATACTTATTGGTATTTCTGAAGTGGGATAATTCCTATTAAGGAATACTGGATATCGATTGGTGTTCATCTTGGTAATGTATTAAAATATTGTGGTAGAGAGCAAATTGTGTTTTGAAACTGTATTGCATAGCCTTGAATAGCTTGTAGCTTGTTTTTGTATGCAAATATTTAAAGTAAACATTCATCATTGCTGTATGTAGCAGATTTAAAGAAGTAGTTTGTATTTCAAGTTAGTATTTCATAAGCCTGTGTGTTGTTAAACATATATCATTGATGTTAAGTAAATTATCTGTGAAAATTTTGATATTTTAAAATAGAATTGTGTTAGAGTAAAGCGTGGGTAAATAGCTGAGTATTTTACTTAAAATCCCTTTGTGTTAATTGAATGAAAGGCTATTTGTAAATAAGGCTGGTTTTAAAGGTAAACTTTTATGAGTTTTGCAAGAGGTATAGCATATCTTAATAGTCTTTTTAAACGTATATAATATTGTGTCATATTCTGGTATTACAAATATATTCCAATATGCTCATAAATATTAACTAAATAAAAAGAATTCAGATATTTTATTAATTTTATTATCTTAGTAGATGCATATTGATTGAGGGTTGATATTTTAAAAGGATAATTATTAAATGTATTGTATTATAGCCCTGCCATAGACTGATATATTATTTGGAAAGCTCTAATGAAGATTCTTATAAATATACTGACATTTTACTTGAGGTGAGGGGTGTCATTGTTGTTTGATTTTACACAGTATTTTGTTTTTTGTATTGTTTGAACTATATGTGTTTCAGGTTTTTTTTTTGTAGAACATATTTGTCTTGAGAAAGGCCCAAATAAGGGCCAAAATGTTGACTATGAAATTGAAAACCTGATTTATTGAAAATAACGCCTGTGAGTGCCCTTCTGAACAAAACATTTACATATATATATATCTCAATGAACCCAAAAAACTCATTAATATCAAAGCTGAATATTTTTGGAAGTAGTTTTTTTTTTAGTTTGTTTTTAGTTTTAGCTATTTTAGGGGGGTATCTGTGTGTGCAGGTGACTATTACTGTGCATAATTATTAGGCAACTTAACAAAAAACAAATATATACCCATTTCAATTATTTATTTTTACCAGTGAAACCAATATAACATCTCAACATTCACAAATATACATTTCTGACATTCAAAAACAAAACAAAAACAAATCACTGACCAATATAGCCACCTTTCTTTGCAAGGACACTCAAAAGCCTGCCATCCATGGATTCTGTCAGTGTTTTGATCTGTTCACCATCAACATTGCGTGCAGCAGCAACCACAGCCTCCCAGACACTGTTCAGAGAGGTGTACTGTTTTCCCTCCTTGTAAATCTCACATTTGATGATAGACCACAGGTTCTCAATGGGGTTCAGATCAGGTGAACAAGGAGGCCATGTCATTAGATTTTCTTCTTTTATACCCTTTCTTGCCAGCCACGCTGTGGAGTACTTGGACGTGTGTGATGGGGCATTGTCCTGCATGAAAATCATGTTTTTCATGAAGGATGCAGACTTCTTCCTGTACCACTGCTTGAAGAAGGTGTCTTCCAGAAACTGGCAGTAGGACTGGGAGTTGAGCTTGACTCCATCCTCAACCCGAAAAGGCCCCACAAGCTCTTCTTTGATGATACCAGCCCAAACCAGTACTCCACCTCCACCTTGCTGGCGTCTGAGTCGGACTGGAGCTCTCTGCCCTTTACCAATCCAGCCACGGGCCCATCCATCTGGCCCATCAAGACTCACTCTCATTTCATCAGTCCATAAAACCTTAGAAAAATCAGTTTTGAGATATTTCTTGGCCCAGTCTTGACGTTTCAGCTTGTGTGTCTTGTTTAGTGGTGGTCGTCTTTCAGCCTTTCTTACCTTGGCCATGTCTCTGAGTATTGCACACCTTGTGCTTTTGGGCACTCCAGTGATGTTGCAGCTCTTAAATATGGCCAAACTGGTGGCAAGTGGCATCTTGGCAGCTGCACGCTTGACTTTTCTCAGTTCATGGGCAGTTATTTTGCGCCTTGGTTTTTCCATACGCTTCTTGCGACCCTGTTGACTATTTTGAATGAAACGCTTGATTGTTCGATGATCACGCTTCAGAAGCTTTGCAATTTTAAGAGTGCTGCATCCCTCTGCAAGATATCTCACTATTTTTGACTTTTCTGAGCCTGTCAAGTCCTTCTTTTGACCCATTTTGCCAAAGGAAAGGAAGTTGCCTAATAATTATGCACACCTGATATAGGGTGTTGATGTCATTAGACCACACCCCTTCTCATTACAGAGATGCACATCACCTAATATGCTTAATTGGTAGTAGGCTTTCGAGCCTATACAGCTTGGAGTAAGACAACATGCATAAAGAGGATGATGTGGTCAAAATACTCATTTGCCTAATAATTCTGCACTCCCTGTATTAAGTACTTGCCAAATTATTAGACCCATTGATCATAATTATACTTTTTATATTAATTTCATATTTTTTCAGCTTGTGTGTCTTGTTTAGTGGTGGTCGTCTTTCAGCCTTTCTTACCTTGGCCATGTCTCTGAGTATTGCACACCTTGTGCTTTTGGGCACTCCAGTGATGTTGCAGCTCTGAAATATGGCCAAACTGGTGGCAAGTGGCATCTTGGCAGCTGCACGCTTGACTTTTCTCAGTTCATGGGCAGTTATTTTGCGCCTTGGTTTTTCCATACGCTTCTTGCGACCCTGTTGACTATTTTGAATGAAACGCTTGATTGTTCGATGATCACGCTTCAGAAGCTTTGCAATTTTAAGAGTGCTGCATCCCTCTGCAAGATATCTCACTATTTTTTACTTTTCTGAGCCTGTCAAGTCCTTCTTTTGACCCATTTTGCCAAAGGAAAGGAAGTTGCCTAATAATTATGCACACCTGATATAGGGTGTTGATGTCATTAGACCACACCCCTTCTCATTACAGAGATGCACATCACCTAATATGCTTAATTGGTAGTAGGCTTTCGAGCCTATACAGCTTGGAGTAAGACAACATGCATAAAGAGGATGATGTGGTCAAAATACTCATTTGCCTAATAATTCTGCACTCCCTGTATTAAGTACTTGCCAAATTATTAGACCCATTGATCATAATTATACTTTTTATATTAATTTCATATTTACTCTTAAAAGTGTTAAATGATTATTTTTTTTTTAACCATTTCTTATTCCATGTTATATTGGCAACGTCTGCAGTACATATTGTGTGTGTGAGAGAGAGAGATCATTTGAATGAGCATGTGTAAGTTGGAGAGTGTGTGTTGAGACTTTACTGATAAGACTCTGGAATATAAATGCAGTTAAAAGAAAATAATACTTATTTTTAAACTCTGAGATCAGACTCTGCACCCCCCCTTTATTGATCTCAGAGCATATACAGCCCCTAATTGATATTTATACTGCATGCACACTTTTATTTAACCCCTTAAAGGGATCCTTAACTGACTGTGACCAGGTCTCCAAAAAAAGGCTCAATCTGCCCCTACCAGGAAACAATTGCTTTGTAAAATAACAGCCACCTATTGAAGCAGAGGGGAAGACTAGGGGAGCACAAATGTGCAGCGCGTCGGTAAAAAAGATTAATGCTTGCACTGAGCAATACATTCCAAGACTGGAAAAAAAATAGCAAAATGTACCAAAAACGCCTGATTAAACATGATTAAGAAATAAAGCTATTTAAAAACCTATCCCATTGTATATATACTTCACTTGCCCCTTAAAGTGCCAGCGTTACAAATAGTGTGCATAAACATACATGTCCAAACCATATAAGTGCAAAAATACTGCCCCTTATATTATTGCCTGAGTTTACTTTAGTCCAAATTACTGTGACTATGATGTACTCTCCCAGTGTATCTGGTAATAGCCTGTTGGCTAGGAGAGTGTGTATACTTACCTGACAGACACCCACCCTACTGCTGATGCAGCTGCAGCTTTCCTGCCTTAAATAGAGAGCCCGTCCCATTCTGTATAAAACACTGTGCTGTGTACCCATCATATCATATAAAACAATGAGGCCAGGGGGGCGGAGCTAAGCCACGCAGGCGAATGGCTGTCTTCTGAGCGAGCTCCTAAATCCCTAGGCAGTGCATCTTATAAATGATGGCTTTCCCTTCCCCTAATCCCCTTGCTTTATTGTGGGAACACTTTCTCTAGACATTGAAAGGCTTTTTGTGCGAAAACCGGAACACTTTGCACCCTCTCAATCCAAAGTTACAAGTGTGACGCACCTGACCGGAGCTCCCGACGAGGCCTGAAGCCCTGCATACAGCGCTGAGGCGCTTGGACAATCTGACCTGAAACTTTTGCAAGGAGGAGATAACTTGCCGAGTGGCATCAGTGGACCGCAACCAACGAGGTAAACTACACCGCACACACACTTGATCACAGCACCGGCCACAACAGATTGCACGCAGTCTTATCTAACTCCGTGGTCAGCCTTTTATAACGGTCCCTGGGCCCCGCTGCATATTAGTTTTGTGAGACTGCGGCTAGAGATTGCTGTCCTATAACGGTGCCTCTTGTGAATCGGTTAGACCTCCATCTATGCTGCGTGTGCTAGTTGTACAATTGAAGGTCTAAGTTAATTCCAACTGTGACACAGTGCTGCAGCCTCTCACAAAGGTCCGTTTATATGAAAGTTAATAGGCTGCATCAATCAAACATCTCACAGGGGTTATAAATTTCTTTAATTGACAATTATCTGGTTCAGTGGACTATCTTTTTTTTTGTGTCATCTCAATAGATAGTGCCTGTCACCTGCATACTTTTTTTCACCTCCACGTGGGTCATTTTAATATTCTACAAAAGCCCTGCATTAGTTCTGCTCTTTTCTACAACCACGCTGGTAGTGAAACTATGCCTTGTAAAAGGCAATCTAAGGCTGAAAAAGATCTCCCTGTGCGCACACTTAGTGGATATTTGAAACACATTGACCACCCTAATATAGAGCTTTCTAGCAGCATGGAGGACAGCCAAAATGCCTCCCCACCTACTCTGCAAAATACTGAGCTGCTTGCCTCGCAGCCTATCACTAAAGAGGATTTACAGCTTCTATCTTCCAAAGAGGACATAAGAAACGCTGTTAAAGAAATGAGAAACTTGTTTCATGAACTAAAAAAGGACATTGACTCTTTGGATACTAGACTTACCCAATCCGAAACAAAACATACTGAGACTTCAAGCTCTATGCTAAAAATGCAAACTGAGATGCAGAGGCAATCAGACACCATTCAGCTGATGTCTGATAAGATAGAAGATCTTGACAACAGGGGTCGCCGCAACAATTTAAGAATCAGGGGTGTATCTGAAACTATTCACCCCCCAGCGATTGAAGGCTATCTGCAGGGCCTATTTTGCACCCTTAAAGACACCCCGGCCTCTCCCGAGATTTCACTAGAGAGGGCACATAGAGCGCTTAGAGTAAAGCCACCTCCTAAGGCGCCTCCCAGGGACATAATTGTCCGTTTCTTGAATTTCAAAGAAAAAGAAGAAATCCTTCGGTGTGCACGCAGCAAACAACCAGTACAACATGCAGGTGAAACACTACAGATTTTCTCTGACCTCTCACCAACCACTCTCTCGAAGAGGAGAGACTTATCTCAGATCACAGAGAGATTGAGAGCGCATAAGGTTCCATACAGGTGGGGATTCCCTGTCTCCATTATCGCCTCCTGGCATAACAAGACAGCTATCTTCCGCCCTGGATCGGATGCCCAGGCCTTCTTTGCTACTTTGTCCATCGAAGATGAAGCTCCACTTTAGCTTTCAACGCTACAATCCTTACTTCTTTGCCTCCTGCAGGAATTACACCTTCTTGCTGTTTAAAAGCCTGCAGAGGCCCTTCCTGACTGTTATCCATGCGAACATTCGTATCCTTTGGGGACTCTCCATCACCTGGCTTCACCTCCAGATAATGTATCACTTATGTTGTTTGAGTCCGGTTTATTTGTTCCACATTAGATTAGATTTGCATAAGTCTTCTTATGTGCTGTTACTACACCTCCCCTTCCCCCTCCCTTTACCAACTCATACAAAGTGTGCTCGTTAGTGGCCCCATATGCTATCACGGCATCTTATGGAACTGTTACCTGTATTTGTATCTACCCTACTGTTTGCTAACCTAGCTTCGTTAATATAGGGTCTTTTGTTATAGAGCCAGAGACACCAATTTGTTATGGGCCTGAATTGTTGATATGCTCGCTCTCCATCCTCCCCCCCCCCCTCTTTCCTCTCCCCTCACTTCCTTTCCTTTCCTTCCCCTCTCCCTCCCTTCCCCCTTGGATAGGTTGCTGGCTACTTCCACCCACGTCTCCTCAGTCCACTCCCCCATGATCCCTATAATTGAAAACCCTGATATTCCATATCACATCTTGGGTACTCGGATGAGCACATTCTATCCCTTACGCGACGGTATCTTACGCTCCGCTATACACGAAGGCAGACTGCGCACACAACTAGACATGTCGGAACATCTTGGCTCTCTTTTTTCATCTTGGATGCGTTATCACCAGCTAGCGCACTTCCTCATGCATCATAAACACAAAGATAAGTTTAACAGAGACCTTACACCATTTGAATAATTGTGCACTAATGTTACACCCTCTAGGCGACTAATATCTAAAATTTACAAGCTCTTACTCATCCCCCCAGATGTTCAGCTCCCCTCCTTTACATTATCCTGGTGTAAGGACCTCGACTGCACTTTCGAGGAGGACGAGTGGCTGAGGTCGTTTGCCCTGGCGAGGCCTTCGTCAGTTTCGGCTATGGTACAGGAAATACACCTGAAACTATTAACCAGGTGGTATCATACCCCGGCGAGACTGCACAGGTACTTTCCCTCGGCGAGCCCCTACTGCTGGAGGGGTTGTGGAGAGCTTGGCTCTCTTGTGCATATCTGGTGGTCCTGCCCCTTATTGAGAGACTTTTGGTCGGCAGTTCTTAAGATTATGTCACACAAAGTGCAGACTCTGATTCCTGATGCCCCAGAGACTCTACTCTTATTGCAGATTCCTAAAATCGGGAATGACTTTGCTAGAGCCCTCCTCTTGATTATGATCACGGGAGCTAAGAGACTGATCCCTCGTAATTGGAAGTCCAGGCAGATCCCCTCCCTGGAGGAGTGGTATGCCTCAGTGGACGACTTATTAAACCTAGAGAGGTTGCACTACTTTAAAACCAACCAATTGGCGTCCCATGATGTGATGCTGGCAGTGTGGAAGGGCACCTCACTATGAGGATTCACTTGCCCCAATTATCGTTCAAACCCTTGGTGTTGTTATTTATTTATTTTTTTTCTCCTCCCTTCCCTTTCCCGTAGTCTGACTCCTCTTCCTCTTTCCCTTTTTCTTTTCTCTTCAATTTAAATCTATCCTTTATATATTTCTTTATCTTTGTAAAAATGAAAAATCTGTTGATACCATGCTTTATTGCTTCGGAGGGGGGTTTACTTTTTCTCTCCCCTCCGTCCTCACTATCATTTGGAAATGCATTTGTTCATATCCTGTATGCTCGTCTGATTTGGACAAGTCAGATACTGTATATAGACATGTGCACCTCACTGTGTTTATGTTTAATATTCCCTATTGTTATATGGTGTAATGTTTATACAATCAGACAGTGTTATGCTATGTGACTTTTTTTTTTTGCTGTATTTCTGACTTTTCTCTATGTTTAATAAAGCTGGTTTTAAAAATTAAAAAAAAAAAAAAAAAAAACAATGAGGCCAAACAGCAGGAGGCAAAGGACCAGTACCCGTGACACCTGTGGCAAACTATGGACAAAAACTCCCACAGGAGAATGAATTTATTTAGCCTAAGTACTCCTCTATACCTCCTTCTTCTTATCTTTGTTTTCCAAGGGAATTAATGGGTTAACAAAACCTTCTAAACAGAAGCTGAAGCACCTCAAAACGTCACCTACTCCCATGGAGGCAAAGAAAAGACTGAGGTACAGGGAAGTGGGATGGACTAAAAGCTTATGGTGCCCAGGTGTTGAATTCCCATATGTAAGGTGCTTGTGGACTCTCACCACCTTAAGCAAGATATCTGGTTTAATTATAAGGATTTTACAGTGACATAAAAGACAATTTTGACATGCAGAACCTAATACACCTAATAGCAATAAATATGATGGTTTTCAGTCCAATGCATGGTCTGTTTAAAGGTTTCCTTTTTAAAAGGGGAAGTATTGTAACTAAGATCAATACCTTTGACATCTATTGCTGACTCATAATGGCAATCAGAATCAGAATTCTGGAGCAACTGTAAGTACCTATTTATGCAAAACCTTTATTGATGACATAGGTGGGTTTATAAACTTAAAGGGACAGTAAAGTCAAAATTATAGTGATGGTAATTTTTACATGTTTTAAAATCAGGTCTAAGCTATATTTTATAGGCACTTTAATTGATCACTTTTAAAGGGACAGTCAAGCAAAAAAAAACTTTCAGGATTTAAATAGAGCATGGAATTTTAAGCAACATTCCAATTTACTTTTATTACTAATTTTACTTTGTTCTATTGGTATTCTTAGTGGAAAGCCAGTTCTCCACCACTAGAGAGCATTAGTTCATGTGTTTCATATAGATAACATTGAGCTCAGGCACATGAAGCTTCTTTGAGTGAGCACTGATTGGCTAAAAATGCAAGTCTGTCAAAAGAACTGAAATAATGGGGCAGTTTGCAGAGGCATAGATACAAGGTAATTACATAGGTAAAATGTGTATTATTATAACTGTGTTGGGTATGCAAAACTGGGGAATGGGTATAAAGGTATTATCTACCTTTTAAAACAACAAAAATTCTGGTGTTGATTGTCCCTTTAATGAAGATGATCTATAACTTACTTTTTTTCATAGAAGTGGTGGAAGTCCACAAACCATTACTCTTGGGAATAACTCTTCCTGGCCACTAGGAGGAGGCAAAGATTCCCAAATACCAAGAGCTATAACCCCCCCCCCCAAAAAAAAAAAAAAAAAAAAAAGAATGAAGATGTGCCTGATTTTCTTCTCTGAGAGGGGTTCTCAGACTAAGTAAAGGACCATTTACCATCAGAGTGCAGTGTTTGATGAAGGGATGTATTGGGAGTTTGGGGTAATGATACATCATGGAAATTAGTCACAAGCCTTCCACAGGTGTCACAGGGACCTATCTTTTGTTTCCCTCTGTATATATATATATATATATACTGTCTTGGGACAGTTTTCTTATTTAATTGGTTTGATAAAATTCCCCTTTAAGGGCTAGATTACTAGTGGAGCCCTAACAGTTACTTGGGAGTAAAAAGGGGTTTATCACGGGTGCAAGCGCGCGTCAGGTTTTTAGCTTGTATTACAAGTTGAAAGAAAACGCAATCACTTGAGCACAATTGAAGGAAACGCTTATCAGTATGCGCAACCTGGCTATAATATAAAATAATGCACAAATATATGAGGTCTCAGGTTAAAAAAAAAGGTATCAAAGGCCTTTAACATAGATACATACAAATGTCTAAATATGAGTATGTACTGTATGTATACAGTATATATATATATATGTCTTTACGTGTGTACAGATGTTTTTATGTATTTATATGTGTATTTATGTATTTACAGACATGACTCTGATTTCTCTCTCCTAAGAGTATTGGGTATTGAACACATTAAACCAAGGAGGAGAGGAGGCAATATTGACCAATTATTGCTCCAGCACGAGTCACGCTGGATGTACAGACTCAATACCCTCTCTCCCTTTGGTCTGAATGAAAAAATCGAATTTTCTTGTTTTCTATAAATATTCCCTACTAAATAACACTGTTAGAAAATGTGTATGAAATAATATACGTTTGCTTAGTAATGAGCATGTTTACATGTTCACATAAGTGTTTCTCAGTGTACTATTTAAATCTAATGCTGTATTTTATCAGTATATAATAGGCAGCTTCCAAAATGTGGAAATTGCAAAATGCCATATTTGTATAGATTAGTTGTATATTAAATGTTTAGTGTAACTTAATTGTAGCCATTGAAATATACATGCACTATACACTTCCCTTTAACACATATGAAGGAGGTGTAACTTTGTATCTGCACAGTGTTATAAAGTCTGCTGTGGTGTCTAATTAGACACATCTGATGAAGCCCTGAGTTCAGCCCGGAAAGGGGGAGGGGCGAAACGCGTAATGTGTAGAACAAGACACAGTGTGGAGGACGCCAGCATGGTGGATATGCTGTGAATCTGACGATATCAAGTGAACACAACCAAGCAAGTGAAGAGCTGCATAGGCGGAATACATCGCTTTAAGCCACACCACGGATGAGATCCTGCCAGGTAATACCGTAGAGTGTGTGAAGAGAGCAGAGGTAAGCCATGCAGTAATAAGTCTTGCATACTGAAAGTTTAAAGTTGGAGTTGTCATTTGCACATGGGATCAAGTTTGCAATAGTACTAGTACCATCCTTTGGACTCTCATATCACATCTTGTAATCCGGTACCGGATCGAATATATAATAATGAGATATCAAGGACGGTATTTTGTCTAAATCTAAAAACCGGAGCGTGTTTTTAACACTCAAGTGCCCGGCATGAAGGACGGACTTTCTCATGAGTTAACTATAACTCTGCATATGCTAGCTCACAGTTGTCAGTAGTGCACTACGCTTTGTATATGTTTGTGTGCTGTAATCTTGTTGTTGCCATCATTCTCAGCATGTACCTTTTTTGGCTTTGTTTTTATTAAATGCATATGTTCAGCACACCTGTTTAGGATGTCATTCCTTAGTATACTGTAGGGATGTATTGGTGCGGCCAGGTATCCGCTTTAGCTCTTTTGATATGTTAGAGCTCTTCTCTAACTAATTTGTTTATATTCATTTTGGATTGCCAGCACAATACGCTTTACCCTTTAACTCTATATGTGTGCACCCTATCCCTTGTATCAAAATAAGTAACATATAAGTTGCATTAGACCAGTGGATGTCTTCCAGGAATTAGATATATGGGTGGAGGCTCACGTCGCCCTATGGCTGCGCTATGTGGATGACATCCTAGTTTTGCGGAAAGGGGATGAAACTTCAGCCAATAAATTTGTTGAGATTTTGAACAAAAACAACAGAAATTTGTTCTTAACTCACCAGATTAGTAATAAGGAAACCACCTTTTTGGACCTCAAACTTACCATTGAAGATGGATTATTGAAAAGCAAAGTGTTTCGGAAAGAAACAGCAACTAATAATCTGCTATATGGTTCCAGCCATCACCCGGAGGTTTTAAAAAATGGCATTCCAGTGGGACAGTTCTTGAGGCTCAAAAGGTGCTGTTCCACTGAACAAGATTTTGAAAGGCAGGCCGGAGAGATGGCTCAAAGGTTCCTTCAGAGAGGTTACTCCAAGAATCAAGTTAAGAAAGGATGGCTTAGAGCTAGGCAGAAACCCAGAAATGAATTACTATACAGAACAACTGAAAAGCCTAAGGAAGAGAATAATATTCGTTTAATAACGAAATATAATTCCCATTGGAATAAATTGCGTAATATCCTTAACAAACACTGGCACATTTTATTAAATGATAGTTCAGTTGCTAAATATATTTCTGAGTACCCACTGCTTACAGCCAAAAGAGCTCCCAGTATTAAGGATAAATTGGTTCGTAGTGAGTTCCAAAGAGACACCCCAAAAAATTGGCTAACACAGGCACAAACTAGGAAAGGTTGCGAACCTTGTGGCAGATGTGTGTACTGCAAGTACATTGTTAAAGCCTCACATTTTTGCACTGAATATTCTGATAGGTCTTACCACATCAATGAAAGAATAGTCTGCAATACCTCAAATGTCATTTATATGTTACACTGTTCGTGTCCCAAATTTTACATTGGTAAAACGACACGTGAATTAAAAGAAAGGGTGAGGGAACACAGAGATAGCATTAAGGACAAGGAGTCAGACAGTCCAGTGGCCAGACACTTCCAAAAAATGCATGACTCTGATATCTCTCTCCTAAGAGTATTGGGTATTGAACACATTAAACCAAGGAGGAGAGGAGGCAATATTGACCAATTATTGCTCCAGCACGAGTCACGCTGGATGTACAGACTCAATACCCTCTCTCCCTTTGGTCTGAATGAAAAAATCGAATTTTCTTGTTTTCTATAAATATTCCCTACTAAATAACACTGTTAGAAAATGTGTATGAAATAATATACGTTTGCTTAGTAATGAGCATGTTTACATGTTCACATAAGTGTTTCTCAGTGTACTATTTAAATCTAATGCTGTATTTTATCAGTATATAATAGGCAGCTTCCAAAATGTGGAAATTGCAAAATGCCATATTTGTATAGATTAGTTGTATATTAAATGTTTAGTGTAACTTAATTGTAGCCATTGAAATATACATGCACTATACACTTCCCTTTAACACATATGAAGGAGGTGTAACTTTGTATCTGCACAGTGTTATAAAGTCTGCTGTGGTGTCTAATTAGACACATCTGATGAAGCCCTGAGTTCAGCCCGGAAAGAGGGAGGGGCGAAACGCGTAATGTGTAGAACAAGACACAGTGTGGAGGACGCCAGCATGGTGGATATGCTGTGAATCTGACGATATCAAGTGAACACAACCAAGCAAGTGAAGAGCTGCATAGGCGGAATACATCGCTGTAAGCCACACCACGGATGAGATCCTGCCAGGTAATACCGTAGAGTGTGTGAAGAGAGCGGAGTTAAGCCATGCAGTAATAAGTCTTGCATACTCAAAGTTTAAAGTTGGAGTTGTCATTTGCACATGGGATCAAGTTTGCAATAGTACTAGTACCATCCTTTGGACTCTCATATCACATCTTGTAATCCGGTACCGGATCGAATATATAATAATGAGATATCAAGGACGGTATTTTGTCTAAATCTAAAAACCGGAGCGTGTTTTTAACACTCAAGTGCCCGGCATGAAGGACGGACTTTCTCATGAGTTAACTATAACTCTGCATATGCTAGCTCACAGTTGTCAGTAGTGCACTACGCTTTGTATATGTTTGTGTGCTGTAATCTTGTTGTTGCCATCATTCTCAGCATGTACCTTTTTTGGCTTTGTTTTTATTAAATGCATATGTTCAGCACACCTGTTTAGGATGTCATTCCTTAGTATACTGTAGGGATGTATTGGTGCGGCCAGGTATCCGCTTTAGCTCTTTTGATATGTTAGAGCTCTTCTCTAACTAATTTGTTTATATTCATTTTGGATTGCCAGCACAATACGCTTTACCCTTTAACTCTATCTGTGTGCACCCTATCCCTTGTATCAATATATATATATGTACACATAAAAAACATAAATACATATGTACATATAAGACATACAGGTATATATATTGTAAGTGCATCGTAGCCCTTTGCAATTATATATTTATGCAATATTCAGTTTAATAAAGTGTTATACTGTGTATTTAATGTAAATATTTCACATTCCAATGTTTTGCACATAGCAGAATATATTCTTTGTTATTTTAAATAGATATTCATATTATATATATATATATATATATATATATATATATATATATATACTGTATATCTGTATCTATACCTATATATAATCATCTATATATGTAGGTATAAATATATATTTGTGTATTAAAACATCATATATATATATATATATATATATATATATATATATATATATATATATATATATATATATATGTATTTATGAATAAATAGAACATATTCTTCTATGTGAAAAACATTGGAATATGAAATATTCATATTTTCATGTTGGGTTAGCAAACTTGAGAATATGCGATTCGGTTTGCGAGCAAGTAGGGTGCATGCGTCGGCCGGTCAGGGTAGTGCACGACGGCTTCTCAAGATTGCCCGCATTGTTTTTTGTTAGTGCAGTTTAGTTTCCCTTATTTTATGTCAGGTTATGCGCTCTCTCTCTCTCTCCTTACTTGCCACATTATGAGTGGGGGCAAATGTTTGCGTGCAAGTGATATCGGGTTTTAACAATCGTTTGTGCACAGGTGATCGCTTGAGTGCAATCCCTATTTACACTAGAACCATTACCACATCCTCAGAGCTGTGGTTAACTCTTTCGCTAAACAAAAGTGTCACAAAAACACATAAAAAATACATTACGAAGTACACTTACACTCATAATAACACCATCTAATAAAATTATTAATTATTAATATTGCACACAAAAATTATAAGGGCTCAAAGATATGAGATCTCAGGCGTTAGAAAAAAAAGGCAGGCAAAGCGCTTTAACATTGGGATACATACATATACATCTCTAAAGATATATATCTATATATATATATGTACATAAGTATTTATGTATTGATATGTGTATTTATGTATTTACAGCCATATATACACATATAAACACATACATACATATGTACACATATAGACATATATATAAGTGCTTTAGAGCTCTTTGCAGTTAAGTACATGAAATATGAAAAAATACATTTAGGTAATATTCATATTTAATAAAAGTTTTAACTATATATTTACTGTAAATATTTCACATTCCAATGTTCTGCAAATAGCAGAATATGCTATATGTATTTTTAAATAGATATTCCTATATATATCTGTATATATCCAGGGCTGGCTAAACCATGGGACCAAGTGGGTACAATGGACCCAGGCAGCACTTGACAAGAGACAGCACATTAGTGACTGAGTCTGGCTCCATGGGGGAAGTCGCACTACTGCACTGATCAAGCTTATCATGGCTGATTTGAATGTGCTTACTCATACGGCTCCCACAGGGTTAATAAACGAAGAAAGACGTAGACACATTCTGGCCTCAGCACTTAAAGGGCCATGATACCCAAATGTTGAAACACTTGAAAGGTATGCAGCATAGTTGTAAAAAGCTGACTAGAAAATATCACCTGAACATCTCTATGTAAAAAAGAAAGATATTATACCTCAAAAGTTCCTCGGTAGCCACATCCCATTGTAAAGGACTTCTAAGCAGCAAATCAGTATGTCTGTCCCGGGACAGCTAAGGGAGTGAGCTTGCGTGCACACTCATCTTATTTCCCTATTCGGTTTAAGGAAGTTTACTATGAAATCTCATGAGAGTTAAGTGAATTCTCATGAGATCACAGTAAAAGAGTTAATGACCTCAGCACTGCTGATGCTGATTGGCTGCTATTCATTTCTTCATTATTTTTTTACCTGCAGCTGAGCAACAGCTGAAGTATACTTTTTTACACAGAACTTACTCCGCTGAGCTGAGGAAATTGTGAGGTAAAATACCTTTATTTTTTACATAGAGATGCTCAGGTGATATTTTCCTGTCAGCAGTTTCAAGTGATTTAGCATATGAGTATTA
This sequence comes from Bombina bombina, assembly GCF_027579735.1. NCBI lineage: Eukaryota > Metazoa > Chordata > Amphibia > Anura > Bombinatoridae > Bombina > Bombina bombina. The sequence continues at coordinate 1,152,159,981 of NC_069502.1, read as the reverse complement.
TATCCCTTTAAAGGCAGCGACTTTTCACCTTCTGAACCTAATGAGGATAATTTACCCACAGGGGCCTATTTAAGAAAGTGCGAGCGGACATGATCCGATATTGCGAGTCATGTCCGCTGCACATCGATAAATGTTGACAGCATACGCTGTTGGCATTTATCATTACACCAGCAGTTCTTGTGAACTGCTGGTGCAATATTGCCCCCTGCAGATTCGCAGCCAATCGGCCGCTAGCAGGGGGTGTCAATCAACCCGATCGTATTGGATCGGGTTGATTTCCGGCGATGTCTGTCCGTCGCCTCAGAGCAGGTGGACAGGTTATGGAGCAGCGGTCTTTAGACTGATGCATCATAACTTGTGTTTCTAGCGAGCCTACATCCTCTAGACAAACATTAGCCACATTAGTCAAGACCCCACAACAAACCAGTACTCTTAAGAATGAAAATCCCACATATAGGTGTGATAGATACCCCGGCTACCCCAACTGGGTAGCTCCACCAAAAGGATCCTGCTTCCTCCCTGCCAACTGCAGCTGTGTAGCCGCCAAGTGACTACAGCCATACAGTATCAAGATGAGCCAGTATTCAGGATCCCACCCTGTGATAGACTCCGGTTACCCCGACTTGGTAGCTCTGCCAGAGGGTCCCTTCCTATTCATGACAACAGGTCGCTATGTAGCAGAGAAAGTGATTATAGCAGGAGCCCACCCAAATAACTAGACAGACTAGCATTCAGGTGAAACAAGAACTGATTTTATTGGGAAACACACACTCCTTTAATACACAACCAAAGGGTCTTATCTCACTCCCAAATCTCCCGCCATTCCCACCCCTCCAGAAAGGCTGGCACCTGCCATAGCAGTCACAGTTCTACAGAGCCCTAGGACCCAGAGGTGATGGTTTTGGGGTGATTCTGGGGGAGCGGCGGCACTTTCATGGTGTCTCGGTCCCCGAATGCCACAGTCCAAAAACTGGCATGATTCATTACTGGGGACCGGAGTTAGAGCCCGGTAAAGATAGGGGGTAGGGGTGCCCAAAACCCCTGATTCCCAAAGGAGCTCCCCTCCGGCAATCACCCTACCTCTTGTCCTCTCTAGGGGCTACCAATCTCCAAAAGATCAGAGCTCTGAGGCAAAGGGCCGTTGGAGCGACCAGGGGTAAAGTTAGCGGGTGTCCAGCGTGAAGCGGTCGACCGCGAGTTGTTTTTTTTTCTTTATTTTTTTTATTTGAGGTTGACAATACAGCAACAGAATACAAACAATATTCTCAAGAAGAAGATAATACATATCAAAACACTAACAATCCTAACAGTTAATTTGTAACAACACTGGGAACGAAGCATTCTGTTACATCACAGAGTATTATAGATATTTTTATAAATAACAAAAGAAGAGAACCTCAAATTTTCAACAGATTAATAAACACAGATAACCTAAAAATTAATTGTTTCTTTGTTTAACATAAAATTACTACCAAACTCATTCTAGATCAATACCTTGAGACTCGGTATAACATAAAATAACACAGATTAGAATAAGCGCCACGGGTTATTACCCTTTAGCTTTATACGTGAGGCCTCCTAGCTGGACTCAAATAAAATGTCAAGGAATGTGGAAATGTATAAAGCGCCTAATAGGCTGGGTAATATAGATCAATGTACTGACCACATATTAATAGAAGTTAAAATCCCATAATAAAATTAGTGTTAGAATTTAAAATCATTAATTTATTACAGGTAATAATAGTAAAAACTGATATAAAAACAACAATAAACAGTGGTACAATGTAAATGAGGTACATAAAATCCAGATCTAATAAATATCCAAATACTGTCCAATAGGTGGTGAAGTCCAAAAAATAAATAAATAAATGAGTCCAGAAACAAATAAATATCCAAATTGTGAGGGTCACAAAAAATCTCAAGTGATGGTTCTATCCAAGCTGGTATGGTGTAGTGAAAACAGTAAAAATGTATAAAAAGGTGAAAAAATGTATAAAAATATATAAAAAGTATAAAAATTGTAATATATATATATATACATATATATATATATATATATAGTGTGAAAAATAAAAAATAAAGTGATAAAAAATAATGAAAAAATGAGTGATGAAAAAATAAAGATTGAGAACAAACAATCCTCCAAATGTGATCCTAGTAGTGGTTGTGTCTTTAAATCTTGACAGTGAAGTGCCCTATAAAATATAAAATAACATAGTGTAGATCATATAAATCAAAATACAATAATTGGAAATCTGCTTACCCACTGTCGACGCGTTTCGGCCCCTATGAGGCCTTTTCAAGACATACATTTGTCTGACACAAATGGCCTTATATAGGGTAAGCTATCAAACAGATTTTGGCGCCAAAACCATCACTTTTTGGGCCACCCACTTCCTGTTTGTGGTGTATCATGGGTAAAAAGTTTAAATATGGGAATAGCTGTTTAAAAAGAAGCAAAGGATATATATTATAGATGTGGCTGTATGGAATTTGTTATTCAAACTATGTTCAATGTCTTTATTAGGTATACAGAGGTGTAAATCATATCACAATTCTAAACCATTAAATAGTTATGCTGATGACATCACTTCCGGTTTCGTCAAAATTGGAAGTGTGCCTTAAATAAATACAGGTATACCCCACTCATACAGCGGGTTAGGGACCGGAGCCCCACTGTAAAGTGAAAACCGCCTTAAAGTGAAACAAGGCAGTTTTAGCTTTCTTTTCACTTGCCAGTGTGCTTAAAAACTTGAAAACATGTTTGAACTAACTTATATTAGCGGTGCAATAGTGCTGTGTTTAGTTTAACACTCGCACAGTACAGTATTCAATAAATACTGTACCTGTAAAATAGTGACAATTACTGTAGTAAAATTTGCCAGACTATAATACTGAGACACAGATTGCACTGTAATGCTGTGAACAAAGTGAACTGTACATAACAAAGTGGTGCCAGTCACTTTTCTGGCAATCTCACGATGACTACAGCACTGTTTCAAAATCCTTGGAGGTTGAACTTCAGCTTCACAAAGCGCTGTATTAGCGAAGCTCTGTAAAGTGAAGCGCTGTAAAGTGAGGTATACCTGTAATGATAAACTATTTTTTAATTTTTTTTAATAAAATGTTTTATTGAGGTTATAGAGATAGTACAACATATGTGAAATACCATAAAACATAGATATCAGATTATACAACAAACAGATATATATTGGATAAATCATGAGTGATACATTAAAGCTATATGGTTAGTCATCTTAAACCTCTTTTATATAATATGTATTGGAATGAGTTGAAATGAGTTCCTCCATGAAAACAAAGGTTACTTTTGAACCCGACCAAGCTGATGGACACTGAGGGAGGAAATTAGCATTAAGAATGGTCACTTTTGGACCTGGTATTGAAGAAAGGAAGATGGGGAGAATCAGCTGACCAGAGCTGCTTAAAAGAGATGAAAAAGAGGGAGAGAAGAAAAAGTGAGGAGAAGGAGAAAGCAGAAGAAGTGGGGTGGGGGGGGAGAGGAGATTTGGCCCCTGTTAGAGATGTATATTATCTGGGGTTAAGTAACAAGGAAGACAGGGGGTTATTAGGACTCAGTAAGTATAGGTATTCTGCAGAGTGATGGGTCAAACTGAGACTAGGTCTAGAAATATCAGAGACATATACTCTAAGCTAAATTAGTGGCTATACAGAACGTAAGTTAAATATATAATGCAAAAAATACCTCTACAGAGATTATGCAGCTAAATGCTAATAAACATACAAATCAATTAAAACTTTCTGAGAAGACACTTGCTCATACCAGTACCTGAAGACAAAAATGTAGCTATGTAATTACAGTGCTATACTATGAGGAGATTAAATGGTATATCTGTGGGGTCTGCTACTAAATACATAGGACAGCCCCAGATTGGGAACCAGGTATATATACTAGGAGTTCTCTTAAGTGGTTGATATGTCTCTCATGACCATAAGTAGATGCGGCGAAGCTATTGTAAATATAGGACTTTGTAGTACTCTTATATGTGAATGGGAGACCTGTATGCTATGAGACCATTTACTGGGCTGAAAAGAATGCGGGACCCCATGCTATGTAATATATTAATTTATCCCTTTGTGAAACATAATAGATGCTAACACCTCAGGGGGGACTGAATATGCTTTACCATTAGGATTTACCGTTGCGGTGTCTGCAACTGTATAATAGCTACTGTACCATGAACCTCCCCTTGTTCTAGATTTACTAAGACCACACGTGGGTGAGAGAGTGTTAGAACCTATCTAAAAAAGATAAACAGTTATAAACAAGTATATATGAGTAAATGGTGTTAGTGTCATTCAGTCCGCTATCACAGTGGAATAAGCAAACATCTAGATATATTAAAAATATGAAGCAAACACTTGAAAGCAGATACAAGTCATATTAGGCTCCAAAAAATAATAAATCAAAAGTTAGGGATGGGAGTTGGAGCGGTTACTGTGGATGCTCCCCGGTCTCTAGGGCAGAGGTTGTTGCAGAGACTTATGGGGGCAAGATGAGTGTCCCTGTCTGACCTGCATCACGCTCTATAGTTCTTATAGGGATGTGAAATGGAGAGGTCTCTGGTACAGGGTGTTCCAAAGGTTTGCAAAAAGGTGTTACTAGTATCTATAGTCCCAGACAAGTTGAGAGCTGCTTCTGATCAAGAGTGCCAGAGATATACAGAAAGCAGGCTATGCTTCGTGGGAGATCAGCCGATTCCACTTCTGAAGCCAGGCAGTATGGGACCAGCTGCGCAGATGGAGAGGTAAGGCAAGTTGCGGCGTCGGGAGTGAAGTGCTGGAGTAAGGTGACCGGAGTCTCCAGTCACCGGCCGGGTGGTTGCAGGAGATCTTGGTAGTCGGGGGTAAAGCTTACATTCCAACATCAGCTATTGGTCAATCCGACTTGAGCAGGACACCATTTTCCAGCATTTCATATATGTCCTCAGGCAGAGGTAGTGCCTCATTCAAAGCTGCGGTGGGAATGACCATATGATCAAGGTGAGTCGGGACCTGGTGGGTAGAATAAGCAACACAGCCAGGTAATACTGTCTCGGGACCCTCTAGGCTAGCGGCGCTGCATGTAGGCTCTGTGCGTAGCGAACAAAGTAAGTCCCCAAAACACTCACCGGTTTGGCGTGATTTAAAAACATCAGTTTTTTCGGTCCTTTAATTCAAAGCTGATTTTAGCTGTAATAGTTGTTCATACATTGGTGGATCATATACACATGAGGCTGTCAGTTGGTCAAGGGTAACACTTAAAATAAAATAGTTTATCATTATTTATTTAAGGCACACTTCCGGTTTTGACGAAACCGGAAGTGATGTCATCAGCATAACTATTTAATGGTTTAGAATTGTGATATGATTTACACCTCTGTATACCTAATACAGACATTGAACATAGTTTGAATATCAAATTCCATACAGCCACATCTATAATATATATCCTTTGCTTCTTTTTAAACAGCTATTCCCATATTTAAACTTTTTACCCATGATACACCACAAACAGGAAGTGGGTGGCCCAAAAAGTGATGGTTTTGGTGCCAAAATCTGTTTGATAGCTTACCCTATATAAGGCCATTTGTGTCAGACAAATGTATGTCTTGAAAAAGGCCTCATAGGGGCCGAAACGCGTCGACAGTGGGTAAGCAGATTTCCAATTATTGTATTTTGATTTATATGATCTACACTATGTTATTTTATTTTTTATAGGGCACTTCATTGACAAGATTTAAAGACACAACCACTACTAGGATCACATTTGGAGGATTGTTTGTTCTCAATCTTTTCACTACTATTTTTTCATCACTCATTTTTTCATTATTTTTTATCACTTTATTTTTTATTTTTCACACTATATATATATATATATATATATATATTACAATTTTTATACTTTTTATATATTTTTATACATCTTTTCACCTTTTTATACATTTTTACTGTTTTTCACTACACCATACCAGCTTGGATAGAACCATCACTTGAGATTTTTTGTGACTTTTTGTGACCCTCACAATTTGGATATTTGGACTCATTTATTTATTTATTTTTTGGACTTCACCACCTATTGGACAGTATTTGGATATTTATTAGATCTGGATTTTATGTACCTCATTTACATTGTACCACTGTTTATTGTTGTTTTTATATCAGTTTTTACTATTATTACCCGTAATAAATTAATGATTTTAAATTCTAACACTAATTTTATTATGGGATTTTAACTTCTATTAATATTTGGTCAGTACATTGATCTATATTACCCAGCCTATTAGGTGCTTTATACATTTCCACATTACTCGGTATAACATAATCGATTTGAATTCTGCCCATATATATACGCATCCTATTAAAGAGTCATGTTGGGTTTTGAGAGGGGTGGGATGGACTGGGGGGAAATAGAAAACAGAGCGAGAGAAAAAAAAAAAAAAAAAAAAAAGGAAAAGGGGGAGGTGAGTTTTCGACTATATTTCTGTATTATTTCTATATCTCCTAATAAACTCTAACCATTTACATTCGAATCTATATTGCTGGTTTATTCCATTGTTGGCACTATCAAGCTGTTCTATTGTATATTGAGAATGCAGTAAGAAAGTTAGATTATTGATTGTTGGCTCCCTGGTCGACCGTGAGTTCTAGGAGCCCGGCCAGCCTAGAAGGGTTTTCCCGGTCAGAGATCAGCTCTTCACTGACAAAGTTCACATTACAAAGCAACAGGTCTGGGAGATCGCGGTTGCTATCAGGAGCCCAAATCCACCCGGTATCTGTGACATCTCCCCCCTTCCAGTCTGGCAGACCCGGCTAGACCCTTAACAGGTTGGCCTGGGACTGTCCGGCAGTGGCCCTCCACTGGTTGTTTGTTGGGAGAGGTCATCTCATCCCTACTGGGCTTGGGGCATACTTGGCTACCACTGGCTGTCATCCCCCTGGGCACAGGGATAGGTACACAATGCACAGTCCCAAACAAGTTTTCCCAGGCCATTCCAAAACATTTGCCCTCCCACAAGTCCCAGTGTCTTTAAGTCCCAAGGTCACACTATCTCCCTCTGTGACACTTGACTGAGTACCTTGCAACCCACAACCAAAGCCGTTGCAGGTTCCCTGGCTGTATTCCCACCCCAGACTGTAGGTTGAGGTTGCTCCTTGGTGGGGCAGGCAAAGCTCGGGTGCCCAAACTTGTGGCACCAACGGCAGGAGTGGGTATCCCCCTGGCCCAATGCAATGCCTGCCCCCTGTGAGAAATCCTCATGGACGGGTATAGGGTGGCGATCCTACCAAGCTGCTGTGAAGAGGGACTGGCTGTCTCTTCTCACAGAAGGGGTTTTCGGCCACTGGGAAGGGTTTTCGGCTACGTCTGCTCCCTGGGGAACTGCTCTATCACTGGGGAGGGAGATCGACTGTCTCCTCTCCCAGGAAAGGATTCTGTTGAAGGGGAGGGAGGAAGACTACTTCTGCCGCTGGGGAGAGAGACTGACTGTCTCCTCTCCCAGGAAGGGTATCTGCCGCTGGGGAGGGAGACTGTGTCAGCTCCCTGGAAGGGGTTCTGCTGCTGCGGAGAGGTATCGACTGCTGTCTCTCCCTGCAAGGGGTTCTGCTGCTGGGGAGGGAGACCCACTGTATCCGCTCCCTGGAAGCGGTCTGCCGCTGGGCAGAGATATCAACTGCCTTCTCTTCCTGCAAGGAGTTCTGCTGCTGGGGAGGGAGGTCTGCTACCTCCTCTCACTGCAAGGGGATCTGCCGCTGGGGAGGGAGACCGACTGTCTCCACTCCCTTTAAGGGGTTCTGCCGCTGGGAAGAGATATTGACTGCCGTCTCTCCCTGCAAGGGGTTCTGACACTGGGGAGGGAGGTCTGCTACCTCCTCTCCCTGCAAGGGGTTCTGCCACTGGGGAAGGAGACCAACTGTCTCCCTTGAAAGGGGTGCTGCCGCTGGGGAGAGATATCAACTGCCGTCTCTCCTGGCAAGGGGTTCTGTCGCTGGGGAGGGAGGTCTACTACCTCCTCTCCCTTCAAGGGTTTCTGCCACTGGGGAGAGAGACCGACTGTCTCCGCTCCCTGGAAAGGGGTGCTGCCGCTGGAGAGAGATATCAACTGTCATCTCTCCCAGCAAGGGGTTCTGCCCCTGGGGAGGGAGGTATGGTACCTCCTCTCCCTGCAAGGGGTTCTGCCACTGGGGAGGGAGACCAACTGTCTCTGCTTCCTGGAAGGGATTCTGCTGCTGGGGAGAGATATCGACTGCCGTCTCTCCTGGCAAGGGGTTCTGCTTCTGGGGAGAGGTATCAACTGCTGTCTCTCCCTGCAAGGGGTTCTTCCGCTGGGTAGGGAGACCGACTGTCTCCACTCCCTGGAAGAGGTTCTGCCGCTGGGGAGAGATATCAAATACCATCTCTTCCTGCAAGGGGTTCTGCTGCTGGGCAGGGAGGTCTGCTACCTTCTCTCCCTGCAAGGGGTTCTGCCACAGGGGTGGGAGACTGACTGTCTCCGCTCCCTGGAAGGGGTTCTGCCACTGGGGAGAGATATTGACTGCCCTCTCTCCCTACAAGGGGTTCTGCCACTGGGGAGGGAGGTCTGCTACCTCCTCTTCCTGCAAGGGGTTCTGCCGCTGGGGAGGGAGACCAACTGTCTCCACTCCCTGGAAGGGGTTCTGCCGCTGGGGAGAGATATTGACTGCCGTCTCTCCTGGCAAGGGGTTCTGGGAGGGAGACCAACTGTCTCCACTGCCTGGAAGGGGTTCTGCTGCTGGGGAGGGAGGTCTGCTACCTTCTCTCCCTGCAAGGGGTTCTGCCGCTGGGGAGGGAGACCAACTGTCTCCAGGGAAGGGGTTCTGTTGGTCGGGATAGAGGTTGGCGACCTCTGCTCCCTGGTTTTCCGGAGCTGCTGCAGGTGTTGGGCAGAGACTTCTGCTGGGGTGGCTCCTTGGTCCAAGACCATAAGCTTGGGGTCATTCTGCTTATTACATGTTTAGAAGGATACATGGAAAAACCTTCCTTTGAGATGACATAACCAAGGAACTGGATATGAACTTGATCAAACTCACATTTCTCCAGTTTGGCTACCAGGGAATTGTCTCTGAGACGTAGAAGTACCTGTTTCACATGTTCATGATGCTCCTCAAGGGTGGAGGAGAAAATAAGGATGTTATCCAGATAGACGATGATAGTGTGATTGAGGAGGTCACGAAAGACATCGTTGACAGGTGCTTGGAAGACTGCAGGGGCATTAAACAGCTCAAAAAGGCATTACAAGGTATACGTAATGCCCTGATCTCGTGTTGAAGGCTGTCTTTCATTCATGCCCTGGGAAGATACGAATAAGATTGTACGCCCAACGTAGATCCAACTTAGTGAAGTAGCAAGCATTTTGGAGCAAATCATAAAGTTCAGTGATTAAAGGAATAGGATAGCGATTCGTGATACTAATGTTGTTTAGGGCTCTGTAGTCGATACAGGGTCTTAGTCCACCATCCTTCTTACTGACAAAAAAGAAGCCAGCCCCAGCAGGAGAAGAGGAAGTGTGAATAAAACCTTTAGATAGGTTCTCTTGTATATAATCACTCCATGGCCTTGGTTTCAGCTTTGGAGAGAGGATAAATCCTACCTTTAAGAAGTGGGGCTCCAGGAAAGAGGTCAATTTTGCAGTCGTACGGACGGTGGGGTGACAGCACATCAGCTGCTTTCTTTTCAAACACATCTGTAAAATCTGTGTATACTGAGGGAAGACTTGATAGGGTCACTAGACTGGCTATGGGGATGTGGTGCAGAGGAGTAACCTTAGCCAGGCAGGAGTGGAAGCAGGATGTACCCCAGGAGGCCAACTGTCCCTCATTCCAGTCGAATTGCGGGTTGTGTACACAAAACCAAGGAAGACCAAGGATGATAGGCAGTGCTGGGGAATGAATGACATTGAACTCCACACATTGACATTGACATTGACTCCCACAGTCAGGGTTAGGAGTGCTGATTTGAAATGGATTAACCCTGATCCAAGGGGAGTGCCATCCAGAGTAGTTATTTTGAGACATTGTTTTTTCTGCAGAAGAGGCAACCCTGCCTGAATCATAAAACGGTGATCAAGAAAATGTCCAGCTGTCCCTGAATCCATGAAGGCTTGAGTGTGGACAAAATTCTGAAGGAAGGTAAGGGTAACAGGTACCAGGATCCAAGAGGAGTGAGAGCATTTAGTAGAGACCATGTTTAGAGGTACCCCAGTTTTATCCTCTAAGTATTGGCTTTTCCCGGCAGAATATCACACTTCTTTAGTTGGTATGAGTTAGAACCACAGTAAAAACACAGTCTCAATCTCCTTTTTCTCTGTCTTTCATATTCTGTGGGCTTGAGGGAGGAGAGACCAATGGGTTCCTCTACAGAGGTAACTGGAGGTGCGGAAGGGTAAGAGGATAGTCTAGAGATCTACGATTTCTGTCACTCTCAGCTTGTCTCTCCTGAAAGCGAGAATCTAGACTGATATAAAGTGTTGTGAATTCATCCAGGGAAGAAGGAACATCACGATAAGTAAGTTCGTCCTTGATGCTCTCATGCAAACCTCTCTTAAAGGCGCCTTGAGAGTACTGCCATCCCAACTGGTCTCAAGTGCCAAGGTGCGAAACTCGATGGCATATTGTGCCACAGATCGATTGCTCTGGCGGAGATCGAAGAGAGAGAGCTCTGCAGCAGAAGCGCGGCCTGAGGTCCCAAACACATAGGATAAAGCAGAAATGAAGGCATCAGCATTGTTCAAGAGTTGAGCGCTCTGTTCCAAAAAGGGAGAGACCGATGCTAGGGCCTTGTCTTTCAATAAAGAAATGATAAAAGTGACCTTTGACTGACGAGACTGGAAAGTGTGAGGATCATTTTGAAAGTGCAGCCTGCACTGGTTGAGAAAACCCCTTCAGTTGGTAGCACCATCATACTTGTCAAGAAATGGTATCCGGGGTAAACTTCCAGAAGCAGGGGATGAAGCTGCAGCACTAGCAGCAGGGATCGGCTGTGTAACAACAGGAACAGTGTTCTTCTCTACAACCAGTGAGTAGAGCATAGTGGTTATAGCCTCTAGTTTAGAATCCAAATTCTGCAAGTACATGGTATGGGTTCCCAGCATCTGTCCCTGAAGAGAGACTGCTCTTGCTTCCTCATTTGGGTCCATGGCCCAAGTATAATGTAATGCTCATGGGATATCTCTCTATCAGACAAAACTTGGCCAGTAGTCTTCTTATCCCGTCTTTAAGTGGAATGATAGGAAATATTCTAGAGCAGAGTATGTTAGTGAAATGAGGTAAGCAGTACTGACGGTAGACAGGGTAATCCTTCAGGGCAATAAGAAGAAGACAGAAAATGGTCAAGACAGGCTGTGTCTGGCAATTGGAAGGCAATCCAGAAGTAAAGCAGTTCAGAGGTGAACCAATAGAAAGAGCAGGAACAGGCGGCAGCATCAAAGGAAATCCAGCAGTGTAACAGTTCAGATGGGCACTGTAATCGCCTATCTCCACTATCTATTTTGCCTCCGTCTGGTGGGTTCAAGGGGGGAAAAGCATCCCTTGTAAACCTCATTCCCCAAGGTTTACTTGGGGTGTATGTCAGAGGATCAGCGGTGTGCCCCCCCAGACACAGGCAAAACAGATATTGACGTCAGATTGGAGTTTTCAAGAAATTGTTGTTCTCGACATAACACCGGCTTAAGGGGAAGAGACGTGCAGTGATGACGTCATCACTGCATGCTCACAGGAATCGCCACATCCCTGGCAACAGCAAGAGCAGCAACCACCGCATCCCTGGCAACAGCCAGGGTGGTGCAGGAAGCGACATGACAGTAAGTTTATGAATCACATTACTCATACTATTTCTGGATCAAAAAGACAAAACATTTTGATTCATAGATGCAGCTAACACGCTAATATGTCCTGTGTGTCTCCATAAGAAAATATTTTGAGCCCTTATTTAATACTGTATATGGCATTAATCTCAGCATATGACAATGAATGCTTTGAAGTAGATGTGACCTAGGAAATATGTATTCCACCTCTAGCAGTTTTTTAAAAAGCATTCATGCTGGCTAAATTAGCCGTTGGAAGCAATCATAGCATGTAAACATATACATTAAGTAAAACTGTCTCTCTGTAGTGATAGATAGACAATAGTTAAATAGACAGGCAGATAGATAAGGCAGACAGGCAGACAAACAGAAAGACATACAGGCAGAGAGATAAGTAGATGATAGGTAGAGATAGATAGATGATAGAAAGATAGATGATAGATAATGAGCTCTCTCATGCCACTCTGCCTTTTATGTGGATGATGGAGGCTCTGAAATGAAGATTATATGAAAATCAGAGTTAAGTGTAACTCCTTATTTAAAAGAGGAAATTATACCATTTTAAAGGAGGGAAAGTAAAGTAAAGGGGGAATAAGGGCTACCATATGGTCTCAGACCCTAGATATAATCTCACTGGTATCAAGTAGGACAGGTGATCACTATTTCACACAGTTAGATCTCACAGATACTCCCTTTTCAAATTAGGGGGCACTTTTTCCTCTAGTAATATTGGTGTTTCCTTAGAATCAATTTCCTCTCAGAAAAAAACAGCCTGCTTTTCACGTTTTACAGATCACCTGCAACCTAGACTTTAAAATGAAGGGGTCATACGTCCCTCTATGAGGCCTATCAAGCCGTCAATTGTGCTGCATTCGCTGGCACCAATACGCTCGCCTGACATCGCCTAACTTCGCTGCCGCGGACCTGAATACGCTCTCCATATTTAACAAAAAAGCTGACAAAAAGCCGCGCACCAAGTACGGGGTGATGAGCAGCGGACTGTTGTTAACTAACAGTCATCGATCTCGCTGCTCTTCGGCTTTTTCCCAGCTTTATTTGTATACTGTCACTAAACACCCACATTATACTAAACTGTTTAACCCCTATACCCCCGCTCCCGGACCCCGCCGCAACAAAATAAAGTTATTAACCCCTAAACCGCCACTCCTGATGCCCACCGCCACTCTAATAAACTTAACCCCTATTCCTCTGCTCCCGGAGCCCACCACCACCTACATTATGCTTATTAACACCTAATCTGCCGCCCCCTACACCGCCGCCACCTACATAAACTTATTAACCCCTATCCTGCTGCTCCCGGAGTCCACCGCAACTAAATAAATGTATTAACCCCTAAACCGCCAGCCCCCCACATTACCATAAACTAAATTAACCTATTATCCCCTAAACCTAACAACCCACTAACTTTATATTAAATATTAACTCATCCCTATCTTATAATAAATTTAAACTTAACTTTAGATTTAAATTAAACTATATTAAACTGTTAATTAACCTACCCTAACTATTATTCTAAAATTACATTAAACTATATTAAACTAATAATTAATCTACCCTAACTGTTATACTAAAATTACATTAAACTACAAATTAAATTAACTATATTATATATTTAAACACCTAACCCTACTCAAATAATTTAAATCTACACTAAAAAATTACAAAAAATAACAAACACTAAGTTACACAAAAAAATAAACACAATGTTGCAAAAAAAGAAAAAAGAAATTATCAAAGCTTTAAACTAATTACACCTAATCTAATAGCCCTATGAAAATAAAAAAGCCCCCCCCCCAAAATAGAAAAAACCATAGCCTACAATAAACTACAAATAGCCCTTAAAAGGGCCTTTTGCAGGGCATTGCCCCAAAGTAATCAGCTCTTTTACCTGTAAATTTTTTTATCAGCCAATCGGAATTAAGTTTGAAAAAATCCTATTGGCTGTTGAAATTAGCCAATAGGATTGAGCTTTCATCCTATTGGCTGATCCAATCAGCTAATAGAATGCGAGCTCAATCCTATTGGCTGATTGGATCAGCCAATAGGATGAAAGCGCAATCCTATTGGCTGATTTCAACAGCCAATAGGATTTTTTCAACTTTAATTCCGATTGGCTGATAGAATTCTATCAGCCAATCGGAATCTAAGGGATGCTATCTTGGATGACGTCATTTAAAGGAACCTTCATTCGTTGGTAGTCGTCGTCGTCAGAAGATGCTCCACGTCGGATGTCTTGAAGATGGAGCCGCTCCGCGCCGGATGGATGAAGATAGAAGATGCCGTCTGGGTGAAGACTTCTGCGGGCTTGGTTGAAGACTTTGGCCGCTTCGTTGAGGACTTCTCCAAGCTTCTTGGAGGATGGATGTCGGATCTTCAAAACTGTAAGTAAATCTTCGGGGGTTAGTGTTAGGATTTTTTAAGGGTTTATTTTGTGGGTTTTAGTTTTAGATTAGGTCTTGGGCTGCAATAGAGCTAAATGCCCTTTTAAGGGCAATGCCCACCCAAATGCCCTTTTCAGGGCAATGGGGAGCTTAGGTTTTTTTAGATTAGCTTTTAATTTGGGGGGTTGGTTGTGTGGGTGGTGGGTTTTACTGTTGGGGGGTATTTGTAATTTTTTTTACAGGTAAAAGAGCTGATTACTTTGGGGCAATGCCCCGCAAAAGGCCCTTTTAAGGGCTATTTGTAGTTTATTGTAGGCTAGGGTTTTTTTATTTTGGGGGGGCTTCTTTATTTTCATAGGGCTATTAGATTAGGTGTAATTAGTTTAAAGCTTTGATAATTTATTTTTTTGTGTAACTTAGTGTTTGTTATTTTTTGTAACTTAGTTAGTTTTTTGTAACTTTGTAATTTTTTAGTGTAGATTTAAATTATTTGAGTAGGGTTAGGTGTTTAAATATATAATATAGTTAATTTAATTTGAAGTTTAATATAATTTTAGTATAATAGTTAGGGTAGATTAATTATTAGTTTAATATAGTTTAATGTAATTTAGTATAACAGTTAGGGTAGGTTAATTATTAGTAATTTTAGTATAATAGGGTAGGTTAATTAATAGTTTAATATAGTTTAATTTAACGCTGGGCTGGAATAGTGGCGAGTGTACCTGGTAGTTATATGATAAGTAGCAAAAGTAGTCAGATA